>NC_135816.1:62723029-62924830 GCF_964213995.1 Mustelus asterias
AAGAGGATAAGCCAGTGCCATCAATTGCCTTTGTGAGAGTGCAGAGATTGCTTTATTGCTAGTATACAACTGCTCTTCTCAGCATCGGTTACCTCTTCTTCAAACAATCCCCACACCACCAATACCCCAAGAAATAGAGACTATGCCAGTTTCAGCAAATCACATTAAAAACCTGGACCGAGAAGGACTGTCTAAGGTTAAGAGGATGATGTAAGGCTGGTGGTATGTTACGTCAGAGCAACTTAAAACCGTATCAGCAACGTAGAATGAAGATAACATGTGAGGATGGCGCGTTATTGTCGGCAGCTCATGTTATAGTGCCAGCCCAAGGGCAAAGGCTTTTATTGCAAGAAGTTATGTTTGGTGGCCATGCATCGATAAAAGAAATTGAAAGATTGGTCAGCCAGTGCCCAATTGTGGAACTCAATTGGCATTGCTGCCACCAGTGAATATGTACCCATGGGAATGGCCAGGAAGGCCATGGGCAAGACTACACATAGATTTTGCAGGTCCCTTTATGGGACATATGTTTCTCATTTTGGTCGATGCTCATTCCAAATGGTTGAATGTCCAATTGATGAAGAGCACAATGGCCACAGCCCCACCACTGATAAGTTAAAGCAGATTTCTGCCATCCATGATATCCCAGAAGTCTTAATGTCGGACAATGACACAAGATTTACAGCGGACGAATTCCAGAAATTTGTGAAGTCAAATGGTATTCGCCATGTTCGCTCAGCACTATATCATCCAGCTTCTAATGGGTTAGTAAAACGAGCTGTACAAACGCTCATATCATCAATGAAGAAGCAAGATTATAGGCCATTGCCTTTATGTTAAGCAGATTTCCTACTGTGATACAATACCATGCCAAATGCAACCACAGGGGTCACGCCAGCTGAACTACTGATGGAATGTCACTTGTAGACCCGGTTGGATTCCGTATTTCCGGATTTGGCGGTGAGGGTGGAGGTTACACAAGCCTCCCAGAAACAAAACCATGAGTCGGGGAAGAAGGACAGAGTTTTCCAAGTTGATGATCTTGTTTTAGCCAGGACCAGCTGACCTGGGTACCTGGAAAAATAGTGGTTTCCTACGTTGCCGAAGTATAAGGTCAACGTGTAAAAAAACATGTAGATCATTTGAGGGAGCATTTGTGTCGATACTGAGGATCAACAGACCCCTCCTGTGGGGGCACGTGTTCAGCAGTTGCTGATACAGGGGTTGTTGTGTTAGGTTTGGAGCCGGGACACTCAGCGATTACTGAAAATGAGGAGACAGCAGCTACTGAAGAAAGGCTCGACCCCAGACTGATGAGTTTACCGTTAGCAACAGCTTGCCCAGATCCCTTACTCACTGGAGATCAGAATACTGGATTGAGATATTCCTCCAGAATCAGGAATACTCCAGACAGACTGAATTTGTGACGAGTTTTTCTGATAGTTCCTTCTCTTGTCTTGTTGAGTTGAGCTTGCCTATGTTTAATGATGTTCCTTCTGTTTCATTCATAGGTAAACTTTGAAGTTAGAGGGGGGGAGGAGTGTGGAAGCGTGGCCCCTTTAAGGGGGAAATTCCTGAGAGCCGTATGATTGGGCTGAGCACTATGGCAAGCCAGCATGGGACGCCGTGCCTTTAAAAAGGGCGCCCTGACCTCTTAACAGTGGGACTGGCCGGCAAGTTCCCCAAAATACCTCATTAGCATCTTTCGAGTTGGTGAATCCCACCTGACAGACACTTCCAGTGACAGCAGCAAACACTCCTGGGCACTTAGCCTGAAAACAGGAGAATTCTGCCCTGAGTGTTTTGAGATGAGAGACCATGATGGTACAAATAAAAAGTGGATGAAAGTCATTTCATATTCATAGAATCTTAGAACCCCTACAGTGCAGAAGAGGCCATTCGGCCCATCAAGTCTGCACCAACTCTCTGGCAGAGTATCTTACCCTGCCCTGTCCCTGTAACCCATTTACCTGCACATTTTTGGACTGTGGAAGGAAACTGGAGCACCCGGAGGAAACCCACGCAGACACGGGGAGAGTGTGCAAACTCCACACATTCACCCAAGGCTGGAATCGAACCCAGGTCCCTGGACCTGTGAGGCAGCAATGCTAACCATTGTGCCACCGTATTCATCCTACCAGCTGTTGAGTTTTGATGTCCCTATTGTCTATGTTGAGCCAGGAAGATGAATGCATTCAAGAGGCGGCTAGATGTAGCACTTGAGGTGAATAGGATCAAAGGTTATGGGGAGAAAGCAGGATTAGGCTATTGAGTTGGATGATCAGCCATGATCGTGATGAATGGCGGAGCAGGCGCGAAGGGCTGAATGGCCTCCTCCTTCTATCTTCTATGTTTCTATGAATCGGCTGGTATCATTGGCATGGTTGTTTACAGTTCATCCTTAACTGTGAGTTTCACATATGTCTGGGATTGTTTGTATTTTAATGAGGTAATTTGCTTGAGGTTCAGGTCTTATCTGGAGCTGATATTACCAACATCGCATCATGTTTTGTCAGCCATGTTGTGACCATTTTAAAAAGTACAACTTTAAAATGTAAATACTTCATGCCTGTACTAAGCATGACAGGCTGTTAAAAAAGCATATACAGGATCTTTGGCTTTATAAATAGATGCATCGAGCACAAAAGCAAAGAAGGTTTGCCAACCCTCCATAAATTATTCATTACATCGAAGATAGTTGTATCCAATTCTAGGCACCATTCTTCCTAAAGAATGAAATCAAGTTTGAGTGACTTCAATTATGAGGAGAGACTGAAGAAGCTGAACTTCTTCTCTTTGGTGCAGGCAAGGTTAAGGTAACTTGTAATAAAAGTGTCCGACATCACGAAGGGTTTTAATAGGGAAAATAAAGCAGAAATGTTTCCACTGGCAGGAGAATCAGTAACTAGGAGGGAAAGATTGCAGGTAATTGGCAAAAGAATCACATGGGAGATGAGGGGAAATTATTTGATGCAGTGAATGATTGTGTTTTGGAATGGACCACCTGAAAAAGTGACAAAAACACTTTATTAATATCCTTTCAAAATGAATTGGATGCATACATGGAAAGGAAAAATATTGCAGGGCTTTAGCGAAAAAACAGCTAAGGGAGTGGAACTAACTGGATAGCAATTTCAAAGAAGTTGGCACAAACAAAATGGGCTGAATGGCCTGCGCTATATGAATTTAGGCACCAATTTTGTACAACTTAAGAATAGAAATAATGTATGTGAAAACAGAAGAAGTGCTCCTACCTTGCAGGAGCTATACACAGGGAATCTCCTCATAGAAGCACTTGAATAGCTGAATGAGTGGAGAGGCCAGGTGGTAAGGGACAGCATGAAGTTAATTTCAGTTCAATATCGAAAGAAAGAAAACGTGTTAAATTACGAATGTACGAGTATAAAGTAAAGAGGCTTTATTTTTGCATTGATGTCCTTAGTTATGTGAAAGGAAGACACATGAGATAATTGTGTTGGAGGATATTCAGAAGGTGAGGAGAAGGCCAGGGTAAGATGGCAGGTGGATTTGTTGCAATGCTGGGGGAGGGTTTGCCGAAGAGAAGCTCCCCTCAATAAGCCTTGCAGAGCCTTACAGTTCTGATATCACTACTCTACCTTTGAACCACTTCAT
The DNA here is from genome assembly GCF_964213995.1 of Mustelus asterias. NCBI lineage: Eukaryota > Metazoa > Chordata > Chondrichthyes > Carcharhiniformes > Triakidae > Mustelus > Mustelus asterias. Next base: position 62,726,663 of record NC_135816.1, read on the forward strand.
CCCGTCCCCTTCTTCATCCTCCTTCTCCATTTCTTCCTCCAGTGGCAGCTGCCAGGTTTGGTCCATGGAAATGCAGAATTCTGTGCTAAACCATTACAAATCTGAAGACTCATTTGAGACTATGCTGCAACGTTCCCCTGCGTCAGTACAGTCGCCATCACCTTTGCTTAAAGGCACCAATGGTTTGGTGAATTTTGAGTTTTGTAACTTTAATTGCTTCAGTGCTCAGGGTCTGTAAGGCCTTCTTCACACTCTTTTATAACCCTCCACAAGTCTGTGTTGCTGTGGGGTTTTCTTGGTGTGGCAAACTTAAATCCCGCCTTGACCAACACTGCTGCAGCCAGTAAAGACAGAGCACAGCTGCAGCCAGACCAGCTCTCCGAGGAACATACGAACAAGGAGCAGGAATAGGCCATTCAGCCCCTCGAGCCTGCTCCGCCATATAATATGATCATGGCTGATCTGGGAGTAACACGAAATCTGCATCCCGTCCATCCCCAATAACCTATCACCCCCTTGGTTGCCAAGAATCTATCTGCCTCTAAATTTCTCCAAAGGATCTCCAAACTTATGCAAAAACAAAGTGGCTCCAAAAATCTCCAGAAGCCAGAAAGCAGTATCCAGAAACTCACCGATAAAAAGATGGGGATCCCTTTACATGCCGTTGCTTCAGCCTGAGTGTTAAGCCAAGTTATCTGACTGGCGCTAAGAGTGATTGAATCAATCACTTCCAGGAGCCAGTTTCTCAAAGAGTTCCCAATTGCATTTGAGACAATTCTGTGTTCCAGACTGCTGCCAGAGACATCCAAGGATCAATATGGCAGCACCTAGCATCCCGAAACAAAATCATTATGCTGGACTTCAAGTTGGTGCATGAAATCCAAGTCCATCATAATCAATTTTTCTATCCCGTATTATGCAGTAGTATCAGTTGTGGTACTTTGCATTATACTGAATACATTGTTGGGTAGGATCTACTAGGATGCCTAATCCGGCGCAGTTGTCAAGCATTTTTTTTAATGTTAAAGGCCTAAAACAATTTTTCAGTGGGGCTATTTGAAATATATTTTTAGAACAAAGGTGACGTCCATGCACCAGCTATTTGAATCAACTGAATAGCTATTGAAGCAGTTGGAGAGTAATAGCTTTGCTCGTCATTTTTGTATGATGCAGCACAGGGGCTGGAGGAAATAATTGTGATTGTAACAAAAACGTTAGAAGTAAAACGTGTGACAAAAAGCTACTGCTGAGCTCATCCTGACGGTAAATGTCAAGGAAATAGGTGCGTACAAAAATATTTGTTCAGTGATGTCGCCTCCTCCTCCACTAAGAGAAAATCTATAAACACACACTCTCACGTAAAAGTGATCAAAGCAGACTCCAATGAGATGAGAAATTGGACTGGTGAATGTTACTGAATCTTTCCAATCTTCTTGTAACTGCACAAGACAAAATGGTGAACTTTCAGTGAAATATCTTGATTGCAACAGAGTTCTCTCCAGTAACAGACTGGAGAGACAATTTATTTTTTGTTTATCATGGCTTTGTTAGTCTGATCTCGGTTGGAGTCATTTGCTGGACAGGTAGATTCAGAATCATCTCTTCAAGATTCACCTTTCTATGTGCTTCCCAGGATTCGCTTATCCGCAGTGAAGCACAATCAATACATTTGTTAGGGAATAAATAAACTGAAGAGCAAGGGGAGTTGCTATGGCAGCGAGGAGCAAAAATCCAGACAGAAATCTAAATAAATCAATGCTGTCTGGCACAGAGAAACAGCTCTTTATAATATATCAGGTAATAAATTGCATTATTATACATTACAGGGCACTTTGTTTATCTATAAATATACATAAGAATGATGTATATAGATGATAAAATATGAGCTTGCTTACATTACAACAAATATAGGGCATTCTAAAAATGTCAAAATGGTTTGATAGATTTTTGTAAGATAGAAGAATTGATGGGTTGCAGAACGAAGGTAAGAGTAAAGGAACAGATTAGCTATGATCAAATTCAATGGCAGAACAGGCTCAAGGGGCTGAATGGCCTTATCTTGTTCTTATGTGAAAAGCCCCATATAAATACTGTATAAATTATTTCTCAAAGGGAACCAGAAATATGCGCCTGCCCTACAGCTGTATTATTGAATATGTGTAGGTAGTTAAATTTACAGTTGCTGTGTTAAAATTGTTGCAACATTAGTTTATTTTTCTGCAGTGAATAAGTTCCAGCAGCAAATAATTGGCAGTGAACCACTTTGCAAAACTTGGTGATAACAGTTCTTTCTATAGGCAAGTTTATTTTTTCTTCTATCATTTGAAATATATTATTGATCGTAATAAGTCTGCAGAGGCAGAAGTCCCTTCACCCAAATCCCTTTATTTGCAATTCCAACAGCAGTACACAATCAGCTGTCTACCTTCGGGAATGCCAGAAGAACTGACACTCCCGATTAGAGACAAGGAAAAGACTCCCTGACTGGCCCATAAGTTGACTCCTTAATCAGGGAGTCCAATCGGCCAAACTCAATGCCCTGATTGAAATCATTATAAATTGTTAATTTGGCATCTTTCAAATATCCTCCAAAAATTCAAAATCTGGACTGAGACTCTACACGTACATTGGTTCATTTTCAGCACTAGATTATTTCATTGGGAATCATTAAAAATGACCATATTAATCAAAGGGTGCATATGCTATTGATTATAGTCCTAAATATCTGCTCCTGGCTCAGTGTATATCTACTGCTTAAATACACGAACTTTCAACGTTCAATGCATGCCAATGATGAGGCAGAGTGTGAGATACCGTTTGGATGAAGTTAACAGCACAGCAGTATAACTCAAACATCAAATTCGGGATATTTACACATTTGACTGTATTTTGCACAAGGTTGCTGCACCAATGCTTGTCAGAATGGAGCATTTTGAAGGGACAGGCTCCAAGAACAACCCCAGCTGATACAGAAACTGAACCATCGGCACTGCACTCTCACCAGCTGAACTAACTGGCCCAACACTGGACTATTTAGCTACATATTAGAATGAGAGTCAATAACCTCACCATTATTTTGACAGCCTATTATGCAAGAGTTAACAAGTGAAACTCTGGGCGGAATTTTCCCGTCTCACCCACCACGGAATTGCGGGATTTTCCAGTCTTGGTGCGAGCACGCCCAGAAAATCCCACCCTATGGAGTTTCACCACCCTGCCCGCCACGGGAATTGGAGCGGGTGAGAGGCAGACCATGGAAAGGTCTGTTGACCTCAGGCGGGATTTTATGGTTTCGGGACGAGCGGGGCCGTAAAATCCCACCCTGTGTGTGGAGTAATGTGTCCATCGCACTTTAAAAATGACATAGAGGCCCAGGATTCCAATTTTAAATTTTATGTGGTAAAGAGTCTAAATCTTTACCACTTCACTAAATCTAGACTCTTTGGTGCCTTGGTGGAGGGGGGGGGGGGGGTTTGGTGATGGGGGGGTTGGGGGGGGAAGCATGATCCAAGTTTTCCACTTGAGTTAACAAAAGGAATTAAGTAAGTTAAAATACTAATGGACAGAAACATCTGGATCTACCAGTTCTCCCTGCCAGAATCACTTTTGGGTCAGGAAATTTATTTACTAAAAGGTGGACTCACCCGTGCCTCTTTATCTCCCACCTCCAGGTTTTCCAAACAATTAGGGAGGGTGACATGTCCATTTTGTCAAAGGAAAGATTTTTATTTAAAGGGACCACTATATGGGTTACTATGGTTTCTCAGCATTTAAAGCATATTTCAGAACTCCCCAGAGGCTGCTGTAATCACAGGAATGCAGAGGAAACGTGTGAAGGCTGCTTCCCAGGTGTCCCACTCTTACCTCAAGGTCCGGTTGCAGGATCTGAGGGACTACGGTGAATGAGATCTCCCAAGGCTGAGAGGAACAGGACAACCTGTTCATCCAAACAGGCGTGGATTGAAGTGGCCAAGGAATGTGAACAGCAGAAGTGGGGATCCCCAAACTGGAGAAAGAGCACTGAGGATCCAGGAGCTCAGGAGGGTGCAACAGGGCCGGTATCGTGGCACAGTGGTTAGCACTGCTGCCTCACAGCGCCAGGGACCCGGGTTCAATTCTGGCCTCGGGTCACTGTCTGTGTGGAGTTTGCACGTTCTCCTCATGTCCGCATTGTTTCCCTCTGGGTGCTCTGGTTCCCTCCCACACTCCAAAGATGTGCGGGTTAGGTCGATTGGTCATGCTAAATTGACCCTAGTGTCAGGCGGATTAGCAGGGTAAATGAGTGTTACGGAAATAGGGTTTGGGTGGGATTCTGGTTGGTGCAGACTTGAGTGGCCTCCTTCTGTACTGTAGGGATTCTGGTAGGGTTAATGGTAGCTGCTAGCAAACCCATACTCTATCTTACCCAACATTTTCCTGCACACAACATCTCAGGTCAACTTATCTTGCAGCTGCACACATTCCTATCTCGTCAGGCACCCCACATCCCGCTCTGAGCAGACAAAATTTAGATTTAGCCTCAGTCTGTTGCCCTCTCATTCCCATGCCTCACAGGCAACCTTCATTGTCCTTCCCTCTTGCCACTCAAGCTATTACAAGCACTCTCATCTCTCTGCTTTCTCTCCTTGCAGGAGAAGAAACAACTTGGCGACAGGCAGAGAGACTGCAGCAGGTTGGCTGATCCTCCAGTGGCACATTGCTTTCAGCCAGTGGACATGCATGTTCAGGCCTTGATCTAGGAGGTTTCACCTCAGCAACCTGCATACCAGCAGCAACCTGGCCTGACAGCTTCAGCCTCCTGAACTTGTCTTCTGCCTGTAGACCCTGTGTTAAGGATCTTTCGTCCTTTCAGCTGGATCCCAGTGTTCAGCTCCTCTGTCCTGTGCTGGGGTGTATTTGAGGATAAGGTATCTGGTGCTGCCGCTGGTGCTGTCATTGCTGCTGCTGGAGCAGTTGGGGGTGGTATGGTTTCTGCTCTTGAGCTCCCATGCGTTGGAAGGTGAAGCTGCATAAACTGCACCAGTGCAATGGTGAGGGCCGGGAGCAGCTAAGCGCAGCTTCAGCTGAGCAAAGTTCTCAGAAAAAGTCTTTCAATGGCTATGGCTTGGAACTCCTCAGATTCACCGGTCAGAAACTCCCCGGTCTGTCAGTTTCACTGAAGAAACTCGTTCTGCTGTGGACTCACTTTGGTGATGCTGGAAATTGCAGAATGGCTGGAGAATCCAGAAACAAGGATTCAAACTCTTGCAAGTGGCTTTTTTGGGGCAGCATGGTGGCACAATGTATAGCACTGCTGCCTCACAGCACCAGGTTTGATTCCAGCCTTGGGTGACTGTCTGTGTGGAGTTTGCACATTCTCCCCATGTCCTCCAGGTGCTCCGGTTTCCTCCCAATGTCCAAAGATGTATAGCTTAGGTGTATTGACCATGATAAATGCGCAGGGCTACGGGCGGGGAGAGGGCCTGGGTAAGATGCTCTTTCGGAGAGTCTGTGCAGGCCCGATGGGCCAAATGGTCTCCTTCTGCACCGCAGGGATTCTACTGTATTCAGTAATTACACAATTTATTCGACAGACCCAACGTGGTCCCCCCGGCTCACCTTCAATCTTGCTTGGCAGAACCCTGGAATGGGGTGGGCTGATGTCGGTATCCTGATTCCGTCATCAGTTTCAAGGGATCTAACACCCTACACACATACACGCAGACCCATCTCCCATTGCCTTGGAGTACTCTCCCACTGTGTCTAACATCCAAATAAAAGAATCAGCTGACATAACTGAAGCTGAGGAGACACCAGATAAATTTAAGGGTGAATTTATTCATGTTTAAAGGCATGAAATAGAATGAAAATACAATTCATTGAATCCCTCCAATGCAGAAAGAGGCCATTCGGTCCATCAAGTCTGCACCGACCACAATCCCACCCAGGCTCTATCCCCTTAACCCCACATATTTACCCTGTTATTCCCTCTAACCTAAGCACCCCAGGACACTAAGGGGCAATTTAGCATGGCCAATCAATCTAACCCATACATCTTTGAACTGTGGGAGGAAACCAGACCATCCAGAGGGAACCCACGCAGACACGGGGAGAATGTGCAAACTCCACGCAGAGAGTGACCCAAGCCAGGAATCGAACCCTGGAGCTGTGAGGCATCAGTGCTAACCACTGTGTCATCGTGCCATCCAGTGTCAGTGCCTGGAATTTCTTGCAGCACTATTTTGTTGGAGGTGTTTTAGCTTGTTTGGAAGAAATACTGCAAAATCAGCACTGTGGACATTTTGAATAGGCTGACATCCAATACAGTGACATGTAGCTCAGTCTGCGGAAGGGAATTGGGCCTATTTCTTGATCAGCAGGGTTTACTTGGAGAAATATGGAGAGGCAGGTCCTGAAACAGTAACTTGATGGCGAAGCAAACTCACGTTTACTGACCTTTTCCCATTGTTACTTTCAAAAATTAATTGTGCGTTTATAAACCCTCATTAACAAATTTTTACCCAGATGACATTTGAATATTTAAGTGCAACAATAAACTGGTTGGTGTACGTCAACCACATTAGGAAATAAATACATTATTGTCATTCAGTTGGAATGAATGTCATCCAAAATAATGAGCTTGTTAACTTTGGAGTATTGTACAGTACTTCCTTGTAAATGTCACCATGAATATGTATCATGATCCATGATCGGGACACTGTCAGGATACTGTAATTCCCTGGGGTTGATATGTTATTATCCTGTGCCAATTATCACCATAACCAATACCGATCCTCTCTTATAATGAGAGTAACTAGTGGTAGAGTAAAGCAATCAATGAATTAATAGGTAAACAGCAAGTGAATTTAATCCAGTTAGAGTCTTTTCACCTCAGATGTTAATGTAGCGGGAAATGGGGACGTTGTTGACTCATTACTGGGCCCTCCTATGATGAACATTGCCTTTCCCTTTCAGTGAATAATGTCTCCATAATAATCTGGAATTTATAAGAGTAAAAATGACTGTCGGTTGTACTATTTTGTATGGCTTTCTGCTATTTGAATGCAGGGATCTACATCACTCTTAGTCATTTTTATCCTGTTTTGACAATCATGTGAATATATCATGTTAAAACAGTAAAGAGACAAGTTTGACAAAAGTACGTTGTGCATTCTTACTGTAACAGCACTGGCAATATTTTCTATTCTTATAATTTTTAGAAATAACATTCTCAGTGAATCACAAACCAGTCTCCAACCATAAGGAGCATTTTTCTTTCTCTTTTGGGAAGCTCGGGTGAATGGTTAAAACCACTGAAGAGGCGCTACCTCAGTTCACAAATATGAGCGAGAAATGAAAGAGGAGCCAATAGAATGCGATGGGAAGGGATATGAAAACGTGTGAACTAAAGACACAACAATTATGCCTAGACTCTGATCCAAAGAATCAGTTTCAAATTAAATATATGTGACAGAGGGCCTTTTGCAAAGTCAGGAGATCCATTTGTCACAGAATACCAAGCCTCGGATCTGCTCTTGGAGCTACAGTATTTATGCGGTTGCTGGTCCACTTTTCTGGTCAATGGTGACTCCCAGAATGTTGATGGCAGAGGACTTAGTCATGGTAATGCCTTTGAATGTCAAAGAAAATTGATAAGATGTTTCTTGTTGGAGATGATCATCACCTGGCACTTGTCATAGAGTCATAGAGTCATTGTGTGGCACAAATGCTACTTGCCACTAACTAACCCACGGCTAGATGTGATCCAGGTCTTGCTGCATTCAAGCATGGCTGTTCCATTATGAGAATTTGTGAATAGAGCTGAACATGCTCTCTTCAGATCTTATGATGAAGGGAAGATCTTGAATGAAATTGCTGGACATTGGACACTGCCCTGACGAACCTCTACACTGATGTCCTCCAACAATCATGACCATTTTCCTACATGCCAGATATTGCTCCTGTTGCAAGGAATTTCTTTCTCCAATCGCTATCGACTGCAGCATACCATTGCTGCTTGCTGCAACACCCAGATTACATCTGCCTTAAGTCGAGTTACTCTCTCCTCACCTCCAGTATTCAGCTTCTGGGGGCGATCTTATCGTTGTGCCCTGCTGGCCGATGGGTGGCGCGATAAGATTACAAGAGAGCTGAGAAATCAACTTTGCATCCGATTTCTCACCTCTCGCGATCTTACTGGCACCGGGTATCCAGCATGATCAGCCTCACGCCTAGTTCTGATGCAAGGCCGAATAAATTATTTAAATGTATTTTAAACTTATCTTACATTGATTTAATGAGCCCGGGACAGAATCGTCCAGGCTCACTTGCCTCTGTGACCTCGCCAGGACAGGTTCTCTCCGGAGCGAGTCTCAGCTGGCCCCCAGCATCATGATGGCCTCATCAGTAGAACCGTGTCCATTGAGCCTCCACCCCCGAGGAAGATGGGGGAAAGAATGGTTGCCCCTTGGGCAGTGCCGGCCTGACACTGCCAGCCTGGCACCCTTGCAGTGCCAGCCTGGCACCATGGCAGTGCCACCGGGCACCCTGGCACTGCCCACTGGGCACTGGCAAAGGGCAGGGCCAAAGGAGGATATGGCCTACTGGAGGATGGGGCTGAACCAGGTGCGGCAGGTTGGTGGTGGTGGTGGAACCCACTGCGCACTCTGCACTCGAAATGTGTGTGAGGGAGGGGGACCAGCTGCCCGTCTGAATCAGGGATCGGAGGGGGAGGGGAGAGGGATTGATCGAAGTTGGGCCGGCCTTCATGGGGGTGGAGTTGGGCCGCCAATTGCGGGGGGAGGGGGGAGAATTGGTCCAGGCGGGGGGATGTTACGATAGGCTGTGGCCCCCTCGGTAGCTGCTGGGAGGTGTTTTGTGGAGGTCATGGAGGCAAACTGAGAGCAGCAGAGGCTGAGTGACAGGTCTCTGCTGCTAGAGATCTGCACATGTGCAATGGTGCCCTCTTCTGCTCTCAGCCAGCGGTCAGGTGATTTAAGCCCTCCCCCCCACTCCTCCCCCGCCCCCCCCCACCCCTCCCCCCACCTTCTACAGGTGAGAAACTGTTTCTGCTGGGTTTTTTCACTCTAAGTGGATAAGATCACAGATTTGAACTCGCCCAAAAGACAGATGTGAAGCTCTCCCGTTTTTGTGCCCATCCTGGACTAAGAATTTTTTCGGTAAGATCGACCCCTTTGTGACCAAATTTGAGCCAATGCACTTTTGCGGTCGGAAGCTAAGCAACCCTGGCAGAACGCAATATGAGTGAGTATCAGTTAGCAAGTTATTGGTGAGTAAATCCAACTGTCAATGATTCCTTGTATCACATTGATGATGGGGAGTCGGGAGGTGGATAGGGAATTAACTGACCATGGCCTGTTTTTGTGCACAGGACCTAACTGCGCAATTTTCCACATTGTCAGGTGTAGTAGCTGTATCAGAACTTCATCAGGCACAAGGGGTTTTACCAGAGCACATGCTTTCAGCATACGGCTGAGACCCTGAAGGTGAGTTTGCGTCCACATTAGCAGTGCGCGGGATCACCAATGCAGGCACAAAACCAGAAAGAACAGGAAAACGTGAATCATGTCAGCGAAATAATGATTTCCCATTTTCAATCCCCCTCACCGGCAGAATAATGTGAAAGTAATGAGCCCAGGAACCTCATTAGGTAACTGTAAGGTCCTTAGGTGGGGTTCCATGAGGGACCAGGCTGCAAGGGCAGAGAGAGGGGTTCAGGAAAAGGGTGCTTCTCTTTGGCTGTCCCCGGGGGGTCCTGAATCTTGAGGATCCGGCCCTACTTTTAGGCTGCACAAGTGTTGCAGTGCTGCCTTCCTCGGTGTGTGGGGCAGGGGTGTGTTGCTCACAGGGAGGATGGTGTCAGATGGACTGGAGACCCCCAGGGTTTCCTGGGTGGAGGGCCATAGGCTGCACTCTGGCCAAACCTCTCCCTTTTGGTTGCCAATAGGATCCTGTGCTCCTCCATGGGATAGAGGGGCAGCTGGAGTGAGGTCCAGAGGCCCCGCTGTCCTCTGGCGCTGACACTCATGGATTCCCACTAGAGACTGCACAATGCAGTCGCAGCCCTGCATCATGGAGCTCACACGTTGAGTCATGGTGTGAAGATCTCCTGCCATGGAGCGCACACCCTGCACCAAGGTCTCCACTGTGGTGCCACCCTCACAGTGTTGCTGGAGTGACAGCACCATCTCCTCTGACAGAAAGCGATGGGAATCCTCCAGTCGGCCTTGCAGTCCGAGGAGGGATGCTGTTCGAGAGAAACATCTTTATCCAAAGAACAGTAAGAATGGGGAACACACAACCTCGACAAGTGGCTGAAGTGAATTGCGGGGGCGGGGGGGGGGAGCTCATGTGATGCAAAAACACCAATATAAACCAGCTGGACTGAATGTTTCATATGTCTGACTCCTTTACAATGTGGCGATACAGTGGTTAGCACTACCGCCTCACTGCGCCAGGGATCCAGGCTCAATTCTGGCCTTGGGTGACGGTGTGGAGTTTGCATCTTCTCCCCATGTCTGCATGGGTTTCCTCCGGGTGCTCTGGTTTCCTCCAACACTCCAAAGATGGGTAGGTTAGGTGGATTAGCCATGTTGTATTTGTGGGATAACAGGGATAGGACAGGGGAGAGGACCTGGGTAAGATACTCTGTTGGAGAGTCAGTGCAGACTTGATGGGCTGAATGGCCTCCTTCTGCACTATAGGGATTCTATGATTCTATGATTCATTTCATAGCAAGAAGTCTCACAACACCAGGTTAAAGTCCAACAGGTTTATTTGGTAGCAAAAGCCACTAGCTTTCGGAGCGCTGCCCCTTCGTCAGGTGAGTGGGAGTTCTGTTCACAAACAGGGCATATAAAGACACAAACTCAATTTACAAAATAATGATTGGAATGCGAGTCTTTGCAGGTAATCAAGTCTTAAAGGTACAAACAGTGAGTGGAGAGAGCGTTAAGCACAGGTTAAAGAGATGTGTATTGTCTCCAGACAGGACAGTTAGTGAGATTTTGCAAGTCCAGGCAAGTTGTGGGGGTTACAGATAGTGTGACATGAACCCAAGATCCCGGTTGAGGCCGTCCTCATGTGTGCGGAACTTGGCTATCAGTCTCTGCTCAGCGACTCTGCGTTGTCGTGTGTCGTGAAGGCCGCCTTGGAGAACTTTTACCCGAAGATTAGAGGCCGAATGCCCGTGACCGCTGAAGTGCTCCCCAACAGGAAGAGAACACTCTTGCCTGGTGATTGTCGAGCGGTGTTCATTCATCCGTTGTCGCAGCGTCTGCATGGTCTCCCCAATGTACCATGCCTCGGGACATCCTTTCCTGCAGCGTATCAGGTAGACAACGTTGGCCGAGTTGCAAGAGTGTACCAACATGTACCTGGTGGATGGTGTTATCACGTGAAATGATGGCATCCGTGTCGATGATCCGGCACGTCTTGCAGAGGTTGCTGTGGCAAGGTTGTGTGGTGTCGTGGTCACTGTTCTCCTGAAGGCTGGGTAGCTTGCTGCGGACAATGGTCTGTTTGAGGTTGTGCGGTTGTTTGAAGGCAAGAAGTGGGGGTGTGGGGATGGCCTTGGCGAGATGTTCGTCTTCATCAATGACATGTTGAAGGCTCCAGAGAAGATGTTGTAGCTTCTCCGCTCCGGGGAAGTACTGGACGTCGAAGGGTACTCTGTCCACCGTGTCCCGTGTTTGTCTTCTGAGGAGGTCGGTGCGTTTTCTCGCTGTGGCGGGTCGGAATTGTCAATCGATGAGTCGAGTGCCATATCCTTTTCTTATGAGGGTATCTTTCAGCATCTGGGGGTGTCTGTTGCGATCCTCCTCATCCGAGCAGATCCTGTGTATACGGAGGGCTTGTCCACAGGGGATGGCTTCTTTAACGTGTTTAGGGTGGAAGCTGGAGAAGTGGAGCATCGTGAGGTTATCCGTGGGCTTGCGGTAGAGTGAGGTGCTGAGGTGACTGTCCTTAATGGAGATGCGTGTGTCCAAGAATGCAACCGATTCCGGAGAGTAGTCCATGGTGAGTCTGATTATGGGATGGAACTTGTTGATGTCATCATATAGTTGTTTCAGTGATTGTTCACCATGAGTCCAAAGGAAGAAAATGTCATCGATGTATCTAGTGTATAGCATCGGTTGAAGATCCTGTGCGGTGAAGAGGTCTTGTTCGAACCTGTGCATGAAGATGTTGGCATATTGAGGTGCGAATTTGGTCCCCATGGCTGTTCCGTGTGTCTGGATGAAGAACTGGTTGTTGAAGGTGAAGACATTGTGGTCCAGGATGAAGCGGATGAGTTGCAAAATTTCATCTGGAAACTGGCAGTTGTCGGCGTTGAGTACTGAGGCAGTTGCAGCAATGCCATCATCGTGGGGGATGCTGGTGTAGAGTGCCGAGACATCCATTGTGACGAGGAGGGCTCCTGGTTCAACTGCTCCATGTGTGCTGAGTTTCTGTAGGAAGTCCGTCGTGTCGCGACAAAAGCTGGGGGTTCTTTGTACAATAGGTTTCAGGATGCCCTCAACGTAGCCGGAGAGGTTCTCGCACAGGGTCCCATTGCCCGATACGATGGGACGGCCGGGTGTGTTTGCCTTGTGTATCTTCAGGAGGCAGTAGAGATCTCCAACGGAGGGAGTACGTGGGATGAGAGCACGGAGGGTGCTCTGAAGGTCCGGATCAAAGGTCTTGATCAGTCTGTTGAGTTGACGGGCGTGTGTTCTTTGGTCGGATCTGCAGGTAACTGTCTGTAGTGTTCCCATCCTTCAGTTGTTGGTACACTTCTTTGCAGTAATCCATTCTGTTCAGTATGACGATGGCCCCTCCTTTGCTGGTTTGATGACAATGTTGCGGTTGGTCTTGAGAGTGCGGATGGCGCTGCGTTGTGCTTGGGTGATGTTCGGGGCTGTCTTGTGAGTGCGGCTGATGAATCTGGTGTTGACGCACCTCCTGATGGCTTGGGCATTCATGTCAAGTCGAGGGCAGCGGCCTTCCGGAGGAGTCCAATTCGACTTTTTCCTCTTCGGTTGCTACACTGCGGATCTCTCTGTCGGCTGTTCCGGTTCATTGGCTGTCTCATTGTGTTCGCTGTTGGCCTCTTGGGGTTTGTGGAAGAACTCCCGCAGCCTCATTCGCCTGATGAATTCCTCTGTGTCTGCTGCGTGACTGATGGGGTCTATTTTGGTGGTGGGGCAGAAATTGAGCCCTCGGCTGAGGACTTCAATTTCATCTGGTTGAAGTGTGCAGTCCGACAAGTTGACAATGGACTTTCCTGCAGTGGTACTGTTTTCTACTGTGGTACCGGGGGAGGCTTGGTTGCTGCTGGTGGTGATGCCGAGTTTCTCAAGTTTCCTGTTCTTGGTGTGCAAGTAGATGGTGTAGTTCCTTTGTCTCATCTGCTTGGCAGCTGATGAACAGTGGATGAATGAACACCGCTCAACAATCACCAGGCAAGACTGTTCTCTTCCTGTTGGGGAACACTTCAGCTGTCACTGGCATTCGGCCTCTGATCTTTGGGTAAGCATTCTCCAAGGCGGCCTTCACGACACACGACAGAGCAGAGTCGCTGAGCAGAGACTGATAGCCAAGTTCCGCACACATGAGGAGGGCCTAAACCGGGATCTTGGGTTCATGTCACACTATCTGTAACCCCCACGACTTGCCTGGACTTGCAGAATCTCACTGGCTGTCCTGGCTGGAGACAACACACATCTCTTTAACCTGTGCTTAACCCGCTCTCCACTCACATTGTCTGTACCTTTAAGACTTGATTACCTGTAAAGACTCACATTCCAATCATTATTTTGTAAATTGAGTTTGTGTCTTTATATGCCCTGTTTGTGAACAGAACTCCCACTCACCTGACGAAGGGGCAGCGCTCTGAAAGCTCGTGGCTTTTGCTACCAAATAAACCTGTTGGACTTTGACCTGGTGTTGTGAGACTTCTTATTGTGTTTACCCCAGTCCAACGCCGGCATCTCCACATCATTTCATAGCAACAGCAAAGAATAAAAAGCACTTTTCTTGTTGTCTCAAACTACCTCCTACAAAAATGAGTTTCCACCTAATTTAATAGGGGGTCAGCCTGTAATCAGCTGCGCTGACCCTGAATTCTGGACATACTGCATTGCAGAGAAACAATTAACCCAAGACTCAGACGTCAATGGCCAAAACCATCGCAAACCAAGAGAATAATGAGACGATTCTGCCCTCTAGTGGACCATTGCAAATTAACAGCAGAGCTCAATTTTTGGAAGTAGGCCTCTGAATACATTGTGTAAAGGTTGTGATGGCACCCCGCCCCCCCGCCCACCGACCCAGCCACCCACCTCCAGCAACATAATGCACTCAAATGGAATGATATCCAAAAGGAGAGGGCAGAAACAAAGTTTTCCTGTAAAAACTAAAAAGGGTTAATTCCACAAGGAGAGGCTGGGGAATTAATGTAAATATATTTGAGCACCACTAGATGGTACCACAAACGTAAACTTTTGAAAATAATAATCAACAATGTTACTTAATGGCCTCATGAGCATGGTGCTCAAACATTTTCAATCTGGAACTTCACCCGGTTAGGATTTGCCCAGAATTTGTTAAGAAAATAATGGTGAGTTAAGGCACACATCTTTATTAGTGGGGAGCAGAAAACAGGTAAAGGTAACAAATTAGAGTTATGTCATGAATTGTGAAACATCACAAATTACTGGACAATTTTATTCTTTATGCTTTTATTCTTCCAAAAGTATATTCTCCTCATGAGTGTCAAGAAATCATTGGATTTTCACCATAAATATGAACTAAACTCGCCACAGAAAGTGCAGCCAGCTACTTAACAACATAAGAACATTATTAATGGGCTGATTAAAGGTTCTGACATCCCATTCAATCTTGGAAGCCCAGAAAAGTTCAATAGAAATTGTGTACTCTCACTGTAGCTAGCAGATTTATGGGTGGCACAGTGGCACAATGATTAGTGTTGCTGCCTCACAGCGCCAGGGACCTGGGTTTAGTTCCAACCTTGGGTGATTGTGTGGAGTTTGCACATTCTTCC
This sequence comes from Mustelus asterias, assembly GCF_964213995.1. Classification (NCBI taxonomy): domain Eukaryota; kingdom Metazoa; phylum Chordata; class Chondrichthyes; order Carcharhiniformes; family Triakidae; genus Mustelus; species Mustelus asterias. Next base: position 62,741,706 of record NC_135816.1, read on the forward strand.
CGTGTTTGTGTGGATTTCCTCCGGATGCTCAGGTTTCCTCCCACAGTCCAAAGATATGTAAGTTAGGTAGATTAGCCACGGTAAATGTGTGGGGTTATGGGGATAGGGCGGATGAGAGGACCTGGGTAAGATAAACTCTCAGTGCAGACTTGATGGGCCGAGTGGCCTCTTCTGCACTGTAGGGATTCTATGACTCTATGAAATTGCTCCTGGAGGTTTCTTTCTTTTCCTTGCTGACTATTTTAATTTCTTTTCATCCAATCTTTCTTGTCCTCTCTTTATTTCTCTTTCTGTTTCTAATTTGTCTTGAATTCACTTTATTTTTTTTATCTGTCAGTCATTCTGTTTCATTCTCCAACCTTGGCATCAGATTTGATCCCGAGGTGAGTGTCTGACCTTCAAATTCACATTATCACTAAGATTGACTATTTTCAAACCTGTAACATTGCCCGATCAGTGTCAGCGCATCTGCTGCTGAAACTCTCATCGTGCCACGAATAGACCCGACTATTTCAACACACTCCTAGCTGGCGTCCCACATTCTAATCTCTGTAGATTTGAAGTTGTCCAAAACTCTGTTGTCCCTGCCTTAACGTTCACTGCCCCATTCTCCTATCATCTTTCTATTCATTGGCTTACATTGGCGCCTTATCCAGATACATCTTGACTTTAAAATTCTTATCCTCGTTTTCCTTCCCTCCCTACTTCTGGAATCTCCTTCACCTACATAATCCTGCGAGATATCTTCGTTCCTCCAATTCTGGTCTCTTGAGTGTCCTCCATTTCAATTTCTCCACTTTCAGTTGCCTAGGCCCTAAGCTGTGGAATTCCTGCACTATACCTCTGCCGCTTTATCTCACTTACCTTCTTCAAGGCGCTACTTAACACCAGCCTCTTTGACCAGGCTTTGGCCATTTGGCCGTGTCATATTTTGTTTCATATAATGGTCTATATGAGGCGCTTTATTATGTCAAAAGCTCTATATAAATGCAAGTTGTTGTTATCCTTAAATTGAAGTGGCTGACAGGCTATACCATCAATCCCTTTCACCAAGTTCACTGGTTTCAGCAATCGGTAGGTCAAAAATAACTGGAGCTGAAGAGTGAGGAAAAATGCCACACTTCAACAAATCCTGGGCCTTTGAGAGAAAACTGGAGTTGAGACATTAGAAAACTTTATTTTAAGTGCAGCGTGGTGTTCTAAACATATTGAAGATATTGAAAATGGGGACAACACCCAAGACAAGAGTTGCAAGTAAGATTCATGTCACACCAATGCTAAGGTGATGACCATCTCCAATGCGAAAGTGTCTAACTTTATAAGAGGGTGGGGGAGTTTGGGGCAGCAGGGGAGGGAGGGTGCAGGTTGGGGGTTGCAGAAGTTGAATGGCTCCTGTTGCCATCTTCCTGCCAAAAATTAATGTTTCCTGGATATTAGACAATTAGATGTCAGGCAACAGTATAAAATACAAAGGCAGCTTGTGTCATCAGAAGGAAAGATCCATTCTTTCACATAAGATATATTATCCAAACTCTAGAAATCAACCAAACTTTGGATAATTTATTAATGTTATTTTAAGATAATTTGTTTAACACTGTAATCTTGCTATGATTTACAGTAAATAATACTTCACCACCCCCATACTATTAATCACAGCCTTAGCTGAAGAAATAAAGTCAATTAAAATGCCAATGAAAATTATTATTTTGAGTGTAAGTTGACTGGTTTTGTTTTTCGGGGCTGCTATAGTATTCAACTTAAGTTAAATTGGCATAATAGTTTCCATGGTCTTGCATTCATACTTGTTCCCAGTTGCCATATCACTTTTTGATTTAGTATGAATCCACTGTGAGGCATTCAATTATAGTTTTATTATCCTCCAATCCCTAATGCAATCTAGTTACTGTAATTAATAGTTAATCTTTACTTTTACAATTACAATTCACCTTTCATTGCACAATGCATCTAATTTAAGTTATAGTTATAATTTGACACAACACGGTATATTATGTGAGATGTCATCAAAAAAGTCATTTTGTGTTTGCATAACCCAGGATCCAGAAAATGAAAGACCCTATCCAATCTGAAAATGTTGAGTTTCGGACAAGTCTGTTGTTATGATGACCACAAAGGCCACAGGGAATCATGAATGGATCTACCTGTGGGCTTCGTGGAGTACCAGCGGCCTTATTGAGTGAGCGGCGGCTCATCCAATGGGAAGCAGCCCGTGGGGGTTTTTAAGCTTGTAACTTTACGCAGAGCGCAGTTGTATGTCCCCAGGTGAAGACTGCCTGACTGTAAGCCACGAGAGCGGCCTTTTCCTTTGATGCACATTAAAGGGTGTTGGCGATGGGAAGCTGGCATTTGGCTGAATTACTACATTGACAACGAGGAGAAAAGTTATTTTTTCCTCCATCTTTCTCTCTGAACAACCTCTGAATGTCAAGAATTTCACCGATAAAAGGCCATTATGCGCCTTTTCTGGAAATTTGAGCCCTATGACACTAGTGGGGAAGACTGGGCCCAATACACGGAGTGCATGCATTACTTCTTCTGTGCTAACAACATTGGAAGAGATGAAAAGTAAAAAGTGACATTGATATCCAGAGCACTGACTTTCAGTGTGATAAGAGGTCTGACCTATCCGGATATCGTTTCAACAAGGCTGGGAGAACCCCTGGGGAACCTGTCGCTGAGTTCTTGGCTGGATTGCAGAAACTAGCTGAACACTGAGAATTTGGACTGCCTCTTAATGAAATGTTGCGGGAAAGATCGGTATGTGGCATAAATGACCTAACTTTTCAAAAGAAGCTGTTGGCAGAACCCAATTTGGACTTAAAATATGCTGTTGAGATTTAGCCTTGCCATTTGAGAATGCAGAGAGAGGTTCTCAAGAGCTACAAGGGAATGCAATGTAATGTGAATTGTAATTGTAAAAAAAAGATTAACTATTAATTACAGTAACTAGATTGCACCAGGGATTAGAGGATAACATCAGGCAGCAATGTCTTCCAACTCGGGAAGGACCTCATGCAACCCATCCTCAAAGCAGAGTTCTTGTGGCAATCAGGTATTAAAGGGTCCCATCCGATATAGGAACCCTAATGTTGCCTAAGGGGATGCTATGACAACCACGAAGGCCAAGGGGGATCATCTGTAGATCTACCCTTGGGCTTCGAGGTATATGAAAGCGACTGTTTTTTAAGCCTGTCATTTTGCCTGGACTGGAGGTGTAGGTCCTGAGGTGAAGATTGCCTGACTGTAAGCCACGGGAGCAGCCGTTTCCTTTGGTGCACTATATAGGGCATTGGTGACAGGAAACTAGAGTGTGGCTGAATTACTGAATCTGTCATTTTGCCTGATTGTCTGCATATCCTAATGAAAGCTCATTTTTCCTACAAGTCATGGCAGCACCAGCCACGCTGTCGGTGTTTCTTGTTAAAACAAGATTCAGGGCCAGTTAGCAACTTCCTATTTTGTGAAATATTAAAAGTGCTAGAAAATAAATGTTTATCTAGTAGGGCTAATGTGGACACTAACATTGGCTAAGGCAGCCATCATGTGTAAGAGAAGTGAACTTGTGTTGGGACTTGCAGAGAGTTGTGTGGTGTTATGGAATCTTGCTGTTTTTTGAGAAAATCAAGCAGAACAGAGAGACGAGGTTAAAAGAAGCGTGGTACCAGAAAGTATTGGACAAAGAAAGGAGTGGATGCAGTCTAAAAGCGTCTGACCCAGACATTGAACCCTGAGTTGTGAGTATGCATGGACTAGAAAGGTTCATACTGAGTAAGAGACTGTGGGGAGAGAGTGTCAGAGTTGGGCTCTGTAGTGCATGTTTTGTGGGTACTGAGGTCTCTTAAAATACCAAATTATCAAAATGACATCATGATAAATGTGCCAACCTTCAACGGGCAGTGTGCCAGATGCTATGTTAGTAATTTTGCACCAAAAGGCCTTACGTGGGTCTGGAACAATTTGCAAAAGAGCAGGGAAGAAGACCCCTTGAGTTTCAAATGATTCTGCTACTTTGGCCCAGGTAAGAGTCCCATGGTCAGGATTACGAACCATGGTCAACAGCAGAACCAGAGAGTTCTTGGTGGTGATGGCGGAGGAGCTAAAATGTCAAGGGACACCAGCTACTTACAAGTGGACAATCACTCTGGAAGAAGACTTGCATTTTCTTAGGAAAGCAGTGGGAAACCGTCTCGTGTATTCTTTTCCTTCATGATATTAGTCATTGAAGCTGATACCAGCAGCAGAGGCAGACAGCATTGGAGAGCGATGGTGGAGAACTGAGCACCACTACTACCTAATGACTGCCAGCAGTACGAGGATCAGGCAGATCGTGACATCATTTAGTGTTTAATGATGCGTTTGCTTTCTCTTAACTTCTCACGGTTTAACGTGTGCCCAATGGCATGAAGGGCCACCAGTGCCATTTGAAAGGATCATCAACACTAAGAAGGTTAGTTGTTGGATTCGTTCTTCCGGCTGTTGCTATAACTCAATGCATTTTGGGTGCTTTCTCGTTCATACTTGTTTTAGGTTTCATTGGTCAACAGCTGTTGCTGACTATTTTGACTTAACGGCTTTAGGGCTACATCTGACTGAGAGAACAAGCAAAGATCACACACAGCCAGAGAAACGATGAGGAAGAGATGGAGAAGGGTTTTCAGCAATGCCCCTTCCAGCTATTGCCAACGCTGTCTACTCTACGGGGGGGCCAAGGCTTATTGTATATTCTCCTACCTGCATCATAGCCCCACTTCTGTTAATTCCTCCTGTCTCCTGTTGTATGGCAATCCGTGCTACAAGAATGAAGAAAAAGAGTCACTGTGTGTCATGCAATATGTTAGGACTCGTGGTCGCATTGTTGCCAGTGTGTCTCAGATGCGCATGTGAGACTTGCAATATTGCTAAGTACATGAGGGTGAGCAAATGAATGTCAGGTATGAGTCCTGATTGATACAAATTGTTAGTAGATGAGTGATGGAGGTACAGTGAATTGAGCAGTGGGTGAGGCTAGTGATGCAGTCGGTAGAATATGGAATTTGAAGCTGGAGTCTTGACCTTGACAACTCATGTGAGATCATTAAATTTCTTCCTGCACTACATCTAGATCCCTGGGGCTACACTGCTGACATTACTATCTCTTACCACTGTCTTCTCATCATCTGTCTGGAGGGCTTCATAGAAACCCTATGTTAATGAGACAATATACATTATCACAGGAAGTGATGTGATGTCTCATTACCTTGCTCTCTTTGTAGGCCCCATGGAAAGATGAAGCCACTGTAAGATATTTCTTAATGTTTACCTCAAACAGGCTTTGTTAATATTCTGTGTCAGCACAGCGAGACAGTGTGTGAATGAATGAATACGGAAAAGTCGCTGCTATTACCAAAAAGCTTCAAGTAGGTCACAGGTCTCAAACAGGCAGAAGCATGGCTGAATTGGCATTGGAGATTTTCCAAGTATTGCACCATTTTTAGCCTTACAGCAAAGACAAGCAGTGAGGAGGTCAATTATACATGATAGCACTTGATACCCACTTCAGTCTGAGAATGAAAAGCACTGTCGAGCGGGCTAAATTTAACAAGTGCACCTAATGACAAGGGCAAAGTATTGATGCATTTATTAATGACCTGTATAGGCTTGCAGAGAACTATGCACATGGCAGCTTAAATATGAACTAATCAAGGAAGTATTGTCTGACCACTTGAAATTATATCACCATTCTTTCACTGTCGCTTGGTCAAAACTTTGGAACTTTCTTCTGAACAGTACTGTGGATGTACTTACACCACAGAGACTGCAGTGGTTTCAGGAGCCAACTCAACACCACCTCCTCAAGGGCAATTAGGGATGGGCAATAAATGCTGGCCACCCAGCAACACACACATCACATCAATGAATGAAAAAGAAAACTTGCGGTCGAGAGATGATTGAACCTTAACAAAGGCAATTCAACTGAGTGGACAAGCTGAGGTCAGGAAGCAAAATCAATCAGTGATTTGGGGTGATAGGGAGAGTCTATCCCAAAAAGAACAGTCAGTGGAGTATGTTATATTAAAAAGCAGAAAGATGGTTTTCATAGAGGAAGTAGGAAGAACATCCATCAACTTCTCCAGCGAACTGTAGTCCGTATGGCGGGGAAACAATGCAGGTGTGAAAATCTGAGATCAAGCTCATTATGGACAAGTGATTGAACAGACATCACATCCACAGTCCTACCTCAAACAAACCAAAAATGATACAGTGAAACAGAACAGATGTCCACTAGTTACCATATAGAAGCAACCTTCTACACAATAAGAGCAGCCATCTACACAATTAAACAGATCATAGATGCTGCAATCATCAAAAGATGCACAACCAGACTGGTGAACCAGAGTCATCTATAAATTCTTCTTCTGCCTAGGACATAGGACTCAAACCCCAAACCTCCTCCAAAGCAACTGTGACCCATTCGGGTACACCCATGAAACAGTTGCCTTTATATAAAAACAAAGAAATGGAAGTCAGAGACTAGGGGGAGATGTAGTTTAATGAGGAGAATCAGAGACTGGGGGAGGTGTAGTATAATGGGGAGAATCAGAGATTGGGGAAGATGTGGTATAAGGGGTTAGTTCTAACTGTGTGATATGCTGAGACAGAATAGACATCATCGCAAGAAGTAATGCAATGTGTTATGACCCTGCTCCCTCTTTGGGGCCTCATGAAAAAATGAAACCACAGTAAGATGTTTCTTAAAGTTAATATTTGCCTACCTCTGCAGACTTTGTAAATATTCTGTGTTAGTGCAATCAGACCAAGATATTATACGCACCAGCCATGGGGATGCAAGCCCAGAAAAACAACACCAGCTGACATATTCAAAATAATAATTTAATTAACTTGATTGATTGGGCTAAGGCTGTATTTAATAGTGGTGGTACGGGGGCTGGGGGGGGGGGGGGGCGTGCTGATGAAGTATTACTTTAAATTATAGAGTGTTAAATGCATTATGGATGACTTTTTTCTTCTGTCAAATTTATGAGGGGCATTAGACATATTGAAGATAGAGACAGCATCCAGGATAGGGTTGTTTAACACAAGAAAAATTCATGCCACATGAATGCTAAGGCAATGACCATCTTCAACGAGAAATAGAATCATAGAATCCTACAGTGCAGAAGGAGGTTATTTGACTCATCAAGTCTGCACTGAGCACAATCCCACCCAGGCCCTATTCCCATAACCCCATGTATTCACCCTAGCTAGTCCTGCAAACACTAAGGGGCAATTTAGCATGGTCAATCCACCTATCCCGCACATCTTTGTAGTATGGGAGGAAACCGGAGCACCCGGAAGAAACCCAAGCAGACACAGGGAGAATGTGCAAACTCCGCACAGACAGTGACCCAAGCTGGCAATTGAACCTATATCCCTGGCGCTGTGAGGCAGCAGTGCTAACCACTGTGCCACCGTGCCACCTAAATAGTTTAACCATCTCCCTTTGGCATTCAATAGCAGGTTCAAGGTAATGAATGACTTATCCCTGCAGTTACTCAGTCAAAAATGGATCTGGCTGCTATGAGCAAGTATTAATGCTCAATAGTGGGAATTATTATGCCAATCTATGTTAAGCTGAACCATATCTGCAGCTATGAAAACCAACACTAGCTGATTTGTACTCAAAATAACAACTTTAATTGGCCTCTTAATTAACTTGATCTATTCAATTGAGGCTATGATTAATAGTACAAGGGTAGTGAAGTGTTATTTACTATAAATGGTAGCAAGATTACGGTGTTAAAGCGATTATAGTTGATGTTATATTTCTTGCAAGTGTCTGATGGATATTCTAAGCATTCTGAAGGCAGGGACAACATCAGACTAGTTACAGATGTGGTTATGCCAACACTGGTTTGGCAGTAACTTCAGACCAAAAAGTGTTACTCACATTCACACAATACAGCAAAACACTTCATGGGCGGGATTTTACAGCCCCGCTCGTTCCGAGACCGCTCTGATTCCCATGGCGGGCGGGCCGATAAAATTCTAGCCCATGTGTCTGCATTTAGTTAACAAATAAATACAGATTTGTATTTATATAGCACCTTTCACACTCTCAGGTCATCCCAAAGCTCTCTACAGCCAAGAAGGTAGTTTGGAAAAGTTGGCCGGAGTTTTACCGCAGAACATCATTCTACATTGGCCTTGGGCAGGATCTTACAAACCTTGGGTGGGTGAGGTGGTAAAATTCCGGTAGTTGTCTCTGTTAAATAGGAAATGAAGTGGCCAATCTGCACATAGCAACTTTCCACAAACTGCAATGTTCTATGATCAAATAATTTGTCTTTGTCAACTTGGTTCAAAGATAAAAATGGGTCAGGACACCACAGCAAGCTCCCCTGTTATCCTTGTGCTGTTGGGGTGGTTTAAATTCATTGATAGGACAATGGGAACTGGGATGGAGCATTAGAATGGAGAAACAACCATGTACGATGGATTGGAAGAGACAGATAGCAATAGAGTCAGAGATAATCAGGCATCAGGTTGGGTCAGAGTAAGAGAAAATACAATTAGGTCTGAACTAGGTTTACAGTGCAGGCATGATAACAAACCAAAACAAGATAAAGATAGGTGAGCGGTAGTCACAGATAATCCCCTTGGAATAAGACATTGTGGCACAGGCGGCACAGTAGTACAGTGGTTAGCACTGCTGCTTCACAGCACCCGGGACCCGGGTTCGATTCCCGGCTTGGGTCATTGTCTGCGTGGGGTTTGCACATTCTCCCCTTGCACATTCCTCCCACGGTCTGAAAGACGTGCTGGTTAGGTGCATTGACCCGAACAGGTGCCAGATTGTGGCGACTGGGGGAATTTCACAGTAACTTCATTGCAGTGTTAATGTAAGCCTTGTGACTAATAAATTAATTTTAACGAAGATCAGGCTCAAAAAAGGGTAAGACTAGATACTAATTATTCTTTAGTACATGGAGTCAAATTTTCATCTAGCTCTAGAGGATTTGATTTAATTTATTACTGTCACATGTATTAGCATACAGTGAAAAGTATTATATCTTGCATGCTATACAGACAAAGCATACCATTCATAGAGAAGGAAATGAGAGAGTGCAGAATGTAGTGTTACAGTCATAGCTAGGGTATAGAGAAAGATCAACTTAATGCAAGGTAGGTCCATCCAAAAGTCTGATGGCAGCAGGGAAGAAGCTGTTCTTGAGTTGGTTGGTGTGTATCCTCAGACTTTTGTTCTTTTTCCCAACAGAAGAAGGTGGAAGAGAGAATGTCCGGGGTGTGTGGGGTCCTTAATTGTGCTGGCTGCTTTTGTGAGGCAGTGGGAGGTATAGGCAGAGTCAATGGATGGGAGGCTGGTTTGCGTGATAGATTGGGCTACTTTCATGACCTTTTGTAATTTCTTGCGGTCTTGGGCAGAGCAGGAGCCATACCAAACTGTGATACAACCAGAAAGAATGCTTTCTAAGATGCCTCTGTAAAAGTTGGTGAGAGTCGTTGCTAACATGCCAAATTTCCTTAGTCTTCTGAGAAAGTAGAGGCATTAGTGGTGGGTTTTCTTAACTATAGTGTCGGCATGGAGGGACCAGGACAGGTTGTTGGTGATCTGGACACCGGGAAAAGTCAAATGGTCCCATTTTTGTATGCCTTTTTCGTACGTTGGGAATGTACGTAAAATGTGCTGTTGTGCTGACCTACAGATCCTGGAGAGGTGCTGCATGATGTTTGTTCAAAAGGGGGACAATTCTCCCAGACCACTGCTCTGTTCTGTTTGAGGCTTCAGTCTCGGGCCCACTAGCCTCTCCCCTGCTGCCTGGCGTGTTTCACTCATGGAGGCCCCCCCCAGGAGGTCAGAGGTGCCCCTTGGGCATTGCCAGCCCAAAGTGGCAATGCCCAAGGGGCAGGGCCTCTTGGGGCAGGGCGGGAACTATGCGGGGGAGATCGGTGGGGTGGGGGTTACCGCTACCTCTCTGCAATGGAATCAGTGGCAGAGGGAGCGAATGGGCTGGTCGGGGCTGGCCATCGGGGTGGAGAGAGGAGCTGCTGGGAGTGGGGGGGGGGGATTGGGGCTGTCAAGGTGGGGGGTGTGGTTGGGACTGATGGGGAGGTTTCGGGGAGATTGGAATTGCCGGGGGTGTGAGGGTCGGGGAGATCGGGGCTGGCGGGGGGATGTCAGGAGATGTCCGGGAGGCCAGCGATCAGGAGTGGGGGGGATCAGAGCCACAGCGGGGTCACAGGGCTGGCCAGCGATCAAGTTGGCCAGCGATTGGGAGACTGGCAGTGCAGGGCTACTATGCATTCGCTGATCTCCACGATGACAGATCGACACATGCGCAGTGGCCCGCTCAGCGCTATGCTGCCGGCCTCTCCAGCGGGAATAGGCCCCGTCCCAGATTTGCAGCGTGAATCTCCCTGAAGCACACTGCAGTGGACAGAGTGTGGGAGATTCATTTTGAAAATCCTGCTTCAAAGAAAACAACGGGAGTTACTCCAGTTTTTACATGAATTCGGCACTTAGAATTTTTTTGGGAAAATACCGGCCAGAGATTAACACATGAGCATCACATGATTGGTGCAGCAAGGAAGTTGCTAAAAGGATAGAGTGTCAACATTGGCATAAACAATGAGCACATGAATAACTAAGCGAATCTGGTCAATGGGCCGGCTTATACAGGGCAACATAGGGACTCAGAATAAGGTCAGGGAGATTGGTTAAGACACTTCAGAGATGAATCCTGTGAAGCTTGATAACTTGGGGCAGATGTAGGATGATGTAAATGTGATGAGGATAAAGATTTGGGGAGGAGAGGAGAGATATAGAGTAAAGGGTTAACATCAGAAGTATACCTGATGTGATGTAATAATGATGTCAGAATGTATGACTGAGAAGTGAGAGAGATCAGGAAGGAGGAGACAACACTGAGGAAATCTGGGCTTCCCTACGGGATACTGCGTACACCACAGCTTGCGAGATACTCAGTCCCACCAAGCACAAACACCAGGACTGGTCTGATGAAAATGACACTGAGATCAAACATCTTCTTAAAGAAAGATACAAGTTACAGAGAGTGTACCAAAATGACAAGTCCACAGCCAAAAAAACTGCTTATAACAACTTCGTAAGAAGTTTAACAACACCAGGTTAAAGTCCAACAGGTTTATTTGGTAGCAAAAGCCACACAAGCTTTCGGAGCTCCAAGCCCCTTCTTCAGGTGAGTGGGAATTCTATTCACATATAAAAACACAGGGCATATAAAGGCATATAAAGACACAGACTCAATTTACATGAATAATGGTTGGAATGCGAATACTTACAGCTAATCAAGTCTTGTTAAACTTCTTACTGTGTTTACCCCAGTCCAACGCCGGCATCTCCACATTATAACAACTTTCACAGCACAGTCCAACGCAGACTATGTGAGATGTGGGACAAGTGACTGAGCCAGAAGGCAAAGAAAATACAAGCCTATGCTGACAAAAATAACATGAAGCGTTTCTACAAATCTGTCACGATGGTCTCTGATACTCAACCAGCCAGCTCCTCTCAGCTACTCAGTGCTGAGGGGACCATGCTACTTGCAGTGAAATCTCAGATCCTGGAGAGTTGGGCTGAGCATTTCACTAATGTTCTCAACAGACCATTCCACATCAATGACAAAGCTATAACTAGGCTGCCCCATGTCAACATCAACCCTGCTCTGGGCAGTCCACACACACTGCTGGAAACAGAGAAAGCTGGAGAACAATGATCAAGTGGCAGAGCCGCTGGAGATAACTGAATTCCATTGGAGATCTATAAATACTGAGGATCACAGCTACTTAAAGATTCACCCAGTTCTTCCAGTCCAAATGGGAGCAAGAGGTTCTTCCACAAGATGCCTTCATTGTTCAGTCCTGTGACAATCACAGAGGAATATCTCATCTGTCTATTGCTGGAAAGATCCTTACCCAAATCTCTCTAAACTGGCTCATATTACATCTTGAGTAGGATCTACTTCCAGAGAGCCAGTGAGCTTTCAGAAAAGGTAATAGAACCATCAACATGGTGTTTGTTTCTCGCCAACTGCAGGAGAAGCACCAAGATCAAAATGCTGACCTACACACCACCTTTGTTGACCTAACCAAAGCCTTCGACACTGTCAGTCATGAAAGACTCTGGACGATTATGTGTGCCCAGACAAATTCATTCAGATGATTCAATAGTTCCACGATGGCATGCAGGCCCATGTCCTTGATGACAATGAGACCTCAGCTTCCTTCCCTGTCACTAATGGAGTGAAACAGGGCTGCGTACTGGCCCTCTTCAGCATCATGTTCTCAGCCATTCTCACCAACACCTTCCAAAATGCGGACCCAGGAATAGACGTGAATTACCGAATGGACAGCAAGCTCTTCAACCTGCGAAGCTTCCAGGTCAAGACCAAGGTCCTCATTGATAGAAGAAGTAGGAGCAATATGAACTGAAGTGTACAATCCTAAAGGGAGTGCAGGAGCAGAGAGACCTGGGAGAACGTATGCACACATTGTAGATAGTGGCATGGTAGGTTGAGAAAGTGGTTAAAGAAGATATGTGGTATGCTGGACTTTACAAATAGAGGCATGGAGTACAAAAATGAGGTTGTTATGATGAACTTTTACAAAACTCCAGCCTCAGCTAGAGTACTGTGCCCAATTCTGGTCACCACGTTTTAGGAAGGATGCAAAGTCTTTTCACAGTAACTTCATTGCAGTGTTAATGTGAGCCCACTTGTGACACTAATAAGTAAATTTTAAACTTTAAAGTGGAGAGAAACATTTCTGTGAGTGGATCAAGCACAAAGTTACAAGGACGGATTGGAGAAAGTGGGGTGGTTCTTCCTGGAAAAGAGAAGGTTGAGAGGAGATTTGATGAAGATGTTCAAAACTATGAGGCAGTTTTGACAGAGCAGCCAGAGAGAAAGACTACCCATTGAAAAACAGACAACACAGAAAGTGAACGGCAGAAGGACCAATGTGTCATGAGGATTTTTCTTTAGGTAGTGAGTGGTTAGGATCTGGAGGGCACTGCCTGGAGGGTGTGGTGGAGGCAGACTCAATCGGTACTATCATGGGGAATTGAACAGTTAGGGCATGATGATCAGCATGGGCTTGGAGGTCGAAGGGCCTGTTCCTGTGCTGTACTTTCCTTTGTCATAAGCACATGAAGTGAGTAGCAGGACTACGGGGAAAGGGCGGGGGAGTGGTTGAGCTGAATTACTCTTGTAGAGTGCAAACATGTAGATGTGGGCCAAATAACCTCATTCTGTGCTGCAAGCATTCTGTAATTCTATGAAATAAAGCCGTACAAAGTTTCACATTCACCTGACTGGGTAATTCAATGTCTTATCTGATGGAAGCTACTTCCAACAGAGCAAATGTATTTTTTTAACGGATACATACCACTTCTAGTAAACAAGGGAGTAAAGCCCCCATAACAATCAAAACATTTGCACAATTTGTCCTCCCTTCTTGCCAATAAATGCAAACGAAATGTTCAAATGCACATACATGACTAACCAGATCAAATTCCCAACCTCAGTATCTATTGCACATTTTAAAAAATTAACTTGCAGCACTGTCATGCAATTCAAGCATCCTCCCAAGGAATGTCACGAGATAGTGAAACGTGCTTTTTTTTATAACTTTCTATTGCTGTGGGTAAGCACCTGACCTGCCCCAATATAGCGCAGGTGCATAATAAAGGCAAAATACTGCAGATGCTGGAATCTGAAACCAAAACAGAAAATGCTGGAAAATCTCAGCAGGTCTGACAACATCTGTGGAGGGAGAATAGAGCCAACGTTTAGAGTCAGGATGACCCTTTGCCAGAGCTAGTCTGGATTTCCCTGTGTATGATTGCATGTCATTGCAAACCCATGGGTTTGTCATCATTACACCATTGTTGTTGGGGCTGTTTGTTCTACAAAATAAGTCAAATCCCCTTATTATTGAATGGATTTCTGGGAAATTTAACACCACTTTGGGGAATTGTGCTCTGTAATTCTGTCCAATTTTAGAATTGGATTCACTAGTTACAGTGACTAATTAAGTCAAATTTTCTTTCATTAAATGGTATTATGGAACAGTCCAAGATTTTCAATAGGATTTTGTTGGGCTGGGGCTTTGGCGATTATTCTGCTATTCCGTCCATCGTTCTGTAAAAATTGCAATTTACCACACACTATGGCATCCCATCAAGCTGTTCTTAAGTATTCTCAAAGAACAGCATCTCAATGTAAGGTCCAGGAAGGGAGGGTGAGCAGGAGGAAGAGGGTTTGGCTGCATCGTGCAGTGAAATGTACTGGAGGATGTGGTGGAAGAGTAGATAGGAACCAGACTAGGTAATATTGGTCACCCTTAACATTATCGAGCTGTGTGAATATTTTCTTTGTCCAGCTGTTTCCAGGGTTGGGCTTGGTTGGCGATGGTTCCTATTCTGCAAGGCTCCAGCTGATGTTAAAAATGGGAGAGGATTAATGGGGCCATCAGCCTCCAGCCTCTGGCTTCAAAGCCCCTCACTTTCCAGAACTGGAACACCTCTGACCCTCTCCAGGTGAAAGCTGCCCTCCTTCATCACTGCGTGGCAGAGGAGCCATTTACCCTCTCCTGCTGCTTCAGCTGGAGTTTAAAAATCCTATAGCCCCTGTTTGAAAAACATTTCCCTAGTGGAATAGCCAACATCTATCCAGTCTCCCATCATTCCTCCCTCTCCCCTTCAGATCCACGGTGGCACAGTGGTTAGCACTGCTGCCTCACAGCACCAGGAATCCAGGTTCAATTCTGGCCTCGGTCACTGTCTATGTGGAGTTTGCACATTCTCCCCGTGTCTGCGTGGGTTTCCTCTGGGTGCTCTGGTTTCCTGCCACACACCAGAGATGTATGGTTAGGTTGATTGGCCATGCTAAATTGACTCTAGTGTCAGGGGGATTAGCAGGGTAAATAGAGTTACGGAAATAGGGCCTGGGTGAGATTGCGGTCAGTACAGACTCGATGAGCTGAATGACCTTCTTCTGCACTGTAGGGACTCTATGAATAATGAAAGGTGGACCTAGAGCCTCAGAACAGGAGAAGCTCCATGGCCCAGGATTTCTCCCCCTTGCCCTGCTTCAATGTATATTTTGAACGAGGAGTTGTTGTTATATTATTACCTACTACAATTGAAATGTTAAACCTCACAAATTAGGGACTTTAATGCTAATATCTACTGAGCTATTGCAGTGTTCTGATGAATTCAGTGAATTTTTTCATTTTTTTAATGCGACGTGAGCATTGCTGCCTAGCTAATGGTGACTGATAGTTAACTGCCAAGCATTGCTTGAAAAATCAAACCAGGCAACCTGACTCTGATTGGTCAAGGCATTGCACTGAGGAATGACCTAGCAAATGGCTATCACATTTTGTTTAGCTGAAACAGAAGCAATGTGTACATATTATTTCTGTCTGCAAAGAACAAGGCTTTGTACATCACAGAAACTCATGAATGGGCCCAAGACCATCACTTTTGGCCACTCTACCTCAGGATTACCCTGGAAGGACAAGGTATCTCAAAAGGTCGAGCAGCAGGTGAAGCCAGCTGTTTCACACTGCTACTAATCAGTGGCAACCAGAGTGGTGTTCATCACTAACAGGATGTTGCAGTCAAGCTAAAAATATGTTTAGCCATCGCACACGAGTAATGTGCTATATGAATTTTAGTGCCGGTGTGATGTGAGATATGTGTACCGTACGTCCCAATGACTGGCGGCAGATTGTATCGAACAGCATGTCCCTTCTGTTGTTTGCAACAAGCAAGGTACAGACTGTACCCAACCAGCCTGTGCTTGCAAAACCAAAACAGTGTCCAACATTAAAGGTGATTCTGTGATTGGACAACATTTGCTAAATAATCCTCAGTGTGCTTAAAATTATGCTGACAACCAATTTAAGATTGTCAGTCGGGCTTGCAGTGTGATGCATTTGCGTGTATTAATGCACAGTGCCCTGTTCTTTGCAGACAGAAGGAACATGTGCATATATTGCGCCCTTTTTCAGCAAAACAAAATAATTGACATCCATTTGCTGGTTCATTCCTCATAGCAATTCTTAACCAATCAGAGTCAAGCTGTCTGGTTTACATCTTCAAACAATGCTTGGAAGTTAACTGTCAGTCACCATTAATTGGTGCATTCTTCATGGCAATGTTTCTACCAATCCATTTGTCAACCAACCACCACTGTCTTTTCTTACAGTTTAAAGGTGTTGTATTCCCTGACATTAGTATTCTTGCAATTGTCCTGATGACTGCAAGACAAAAAGCTTTGACAAAGTATCTTTTTTCAGCAACGCTCAGCTCTGTACTACCAAACGACTATTTGCTATAAACGTCCTGAGGTTCAAAGCACTTTTGAACAGCAGCCTTAAAAGGACAGGTCAATTAGCAATTAAATATATCAGCACCTACAAAGAAGATCCTCTTCTGTGATTGTGCAATACAGATGCACGTACACAAGTACATACATATTCTCAAGTTGGACGTGAATCATAAAATGACACTATTTCAGAAATGATGTGGAGATGCTGGCGTTGGACTGGGGTAAGCACAGTAAGAAGTCTAACAACACCAGGTCAAAGTCCAACAGGTTTATTTGGTAGCAAAAGCCACTAGCTTTCAGAACAGGCTGTTCCTTCGTCAGGAGTTCTGATCACAAACAACTCCCACCCACTTGACGAAGGGACAGCCTGTTCCGAAAGTTAGTGGCTTTTGCTACCAAATAAACCTGTTGGACTTTAACCTGGTGTTGTTAGACTGCTTACTATTTCAGAAAAACAGGGAAATTGTCCCCAGTGCTCCTTGGACAATATTTATCCTTCATACAAAACGCTTAAAAGCCAGATTATCTGATCATTATCACATTGCTATTTCTGGAATATTTGACACATAATTTGACTGCCACTTTTCCTACAATAGTGACCACCTTTCAAAATGCACTGAACTGGTTGGAAAACACTTTGCGATTCATGTGTTCTTAGGCAGCAAAGTGATTGCAATCTATGGGTGGGATTTTCCGGCTGCGTTCGCCCCAAAACCGGAAAATCCCACCTGAGGTCAATGGACATTTCCATGGTCCGCCCATCACCCGCTACGATTCCCATATTGGGCGGAATGGGAAAATTCACCCCTAAGTGTTCCTCCCAGCACTGGCGCGGGCTACTATCAGCCTGTTCAGCTTTCCTGCACTTTGCCACACTCCATTTCCTCTGGAGGTGTGGTAGCTCAGTACTAATAATAAAATGAGGTTTAACGACAAGTTTTAGGTGAGCCGCTGTCCTGGTTTTTGGCAGACATTTGGAATTCCCCTATTTCTGCAGTCTTAGCCTGAAGTTCTTCACACTTTCTCAGCTACTAGGCTCAAGTTACTTTAGTTCAGCGTGCTCACAATAAACCAATAAAATCCCACTTTTTTCAACTAAACAAAACAGCAAAGCATGCAGAGCATTCTGCAAACTATGCAGAAACAGCTGAACAATGATATTTGAAGGGAAAATTCTTATTTGTAGTCATTTTTTGAACAGTGCCTCACTCCTCCATATATTATTTTGTTACTTCAAGAGGTATTGAATATCTTTTTCAAAGTTGCAATGGAGTAAATCAGTTTTTTCTTAATCTCTTGCACATGTCAATCCTATATATAATCTATTTAGAAAGTCATCCCTACGTGTGAACTGACACGTAGGGGTCACAGACAGAGCTGACCTACACTTGGGCTTTGCATGTCGAAACTAACAATTACAGACTGACCTGAACTGAAGCCAGAGATTGCACAAAAGGGCAATAAAGTCAGGATTTTGGGACATTTCAAACATGGTACAGTGCCGTTAATCAGCTCAGCACCAACAATTCACAGAAGAAAGACTTGGGACAGGATCTTGAGCTCACGCTCACTGTCTGCGAGATTGCCCATGAGGACTCGAGATGTGGCAAAACCCGGAAGGTGCAGGTCTCACCTGTAAGATCGAGACTTCCAATTTTTGCTCCCCCTCGTTGGTGATGTAATCAGGTTCACCCACACTTAAATATATTTTAATAGATTTGCATGTCATTAACTCTCCCCTCACCTTATATTGCCCCCCTGCTGTATATTCAAATGGCGCTGATGTGACGTCGGTGCAGTTTACAACAGGTTCACCCAGACAGCAACCTGTTATGGGAATGCCCCCGGGGACATAAAGGTAAGAATAGCCCCAGGGTGGGTGGAACATGGCCACACAGTGGCCTAGCAATGCCTCCAGTACGGGTTGGCACCATGCCATCCAGACAACGCCAACCTGTGCCAAGCAGACCTCAGTAGGAGCCTCATGGGGGGCAGGTTTCATTTATATGCGATGGTCGGGGGAAGCAGATGTGGGAGCTGGGGCTGCTGGCACTGACTGTTGGGGTGAGGGGGAGGAAGGGTCCGATGTTGGGTTGGGGGGGGAGGAGGGGGAGATGCTGGCTCCGAGCAGGAGGGTGGGAGGTGCCAGCTCCGATTGGGGGGGGGGGGGGGGGGCTCCAATTACCATGTAACAAATGCAACAACCAATTTGCGCACAGCAAGTTCCCACAATGTAATAATGACCAAATAGTCTGCTTTTGTGATGCTGATTGAGTGTAAATTTTGGCCAGAATACTGGGAGTAACTCCCTTGCTTCTCTTCAAAATAATACCATGGAAATCTTTTACGTCCTTACATCCAGCTGAGGGACAGTCAGGGCCTCAGTTGAATGTCTCATTCGAAGGACAACACCTCTAACAGTGTCAACCTTAATTCCTGAGGTATTACTTAAATTCATAACCTTCTGATTCAAAGGAAAAAGTGCTACTAACTGATCCAAATCTGCAATCTCTTGTTTCTACAAAATATGAATTTTAATTGAGATTGCAGTGCTGGAGAAAGCCACTCAGTGATGCCGTTACTCTGTTTTAACCCTTACTGTTGTTTTTGGCTCTGTAGGAAGTGTTTTAATTCTCCCCTGTTCACCTTATCCCCAGACCTGTCCAAATTCCCATATTTCAACACCAGGCCTCCTCTCCAAGTCTCCCTCTGTCCTGCCCGACACCCAATCATTCTGATCCCCCACCAGTCCTGCTCTCTTTCCCCATGCCAAAGCCCCAATCCCTCCAACCCCTACCCATATTCTAACCCCTTCAATCTAATTCTTCCCTCTCCATGCCTCAATCCCCCAATCTTCCCTCTTTCCCCAAGTCTCAATCACTCCTGCCCTCATCCTCCTCATGTACAAACCCCAATCCTTTCAATCCCCCAAATCCCTCACTCCCCTATCTGACATGGCTGAGTCTCTTCCCTCCCCACCAAGCCCTACTCCCTTCAAATTCATTCTCTTCTTTCTGCCTTTCCTAAACCCTCCGATATCATCTTCAACTCCCAAACCTTCACCCTGCCCAGCTCTCCCATGCCTAGTCTTTGTGGCCCCCAGCCCAAATACCAATCTTCTCTTCATCACCCATGATCCCTATACCTAGTGCGCACTGTCACTTCCCTTCAAACTCTGATCCCACCACCTTCCTAATTTCCAAGCTTCTTCCTTTACCTCTACCACAGCTGCAACCCCCTCCCGGCCCGCCCCCACCTTCTAGTCCAGCTCAAATCCTCTCCGCTCCAGCAGCCCAACTATTCCCAGGGGATCTGATGTGGGTGATGCTGCATTGAGCTCTGTCATTCAATACAAGTGAATGGCCGCAGTCTCCGAGGCCACCTGGAACTTTTGTTATCTGGATCTATCAGGACCATGAGAGTTTCACTATTTGAAGGGGCTGTCCTTAATGTTTAGCATTGCTTTAGTTCCATGTTCCTGATGTTTGGGCAGCAGGTGGTGGGAAAGTCAGAGGACAAGAGCGGCATGGTGGCACAATGGTTAGCACTGCTGCCTCACAGCGCCAGGGACTCTGGTTCAATTCCGGCCTCGGGTCATTGTCTGCATGGAGTTTGCACACACTCCCTGCGTCTGCGTGAGTTTTCTCCCAAAGACGTGCAGGTTAGGTTGATTGGCTATACTAAATTGACCCTCGTGTCAGGGGGATTAGCAGGGTAAATATGTGGGGTTGTGGGAATAGTAAGAAGTCTCACAACATCTGGTTAAAGTCCAACAGGTTTATTTGGACTTGTTGAACTTTAACCTGGTGTTGTGAGACTTCTTACTGTGCTCACACCAGTCCAATGCCGGCATCTCCACATCGTGGTTACAGGAATAGGGCTTGGGTGGGATTGTGGTCGGTGCAGACTCAATGGGCCGAATGGCCTCCTTCTGCATTGTAGAGATTGTATGACATCCTTGTGGGTCTGTTTCTAGGCCTGACAAAGATAGCCTAGAGGTCTAAGTTAGACACAGCCAATGTGGGTAATCATTCGGTGTTGAGAGTACAGGAAATACTAAGATTTTTTCTATTTATAAATAAATTTGCACTCTTTTAAAAAGGGAGCTTTTTATCAAATTAAAATAATTTAACCAATGAAGAGTTAAAACATTTCCAACACTCCTTAATGAAGTGGTATCACAGGGTGGGACCAATGCTTTGGGAGATGTAAAAGCTGCAGTTCACCTGGGAGATTGGGCCCAGCCTATCATGGGTTGGCTGTACTCTGGACGGAGGTGATCCACATTCAGCTTGGAATTGATGACAAATCTAAAGCCATTACAGCAAGTCCAGAGTCATAGCTCAAGTTTTCTCATCTATGCATTACTTAGAAATAAGAATAATGAAGCGTACTATTTGCTTCAAATACTTGGGCTCGTTGTTTAACTGTTTACTTCCCTCACAATATCATGCAGAATGCAATATAGAGAATACGAACAGAAGCATCGCCAAAAATCTGCCCAACTTTACTGTCTACTCCCCCTCATGATACAGGAAATGGTGTTCAAACCAAATATTTCATTAGTCACTTTCAACCAACGGGAATGTTTCAATCAGATGATGTAGCTCCCATGATGAGCTAGTGGGTAAAGGTATTACCTGGTGCAGTATTGAAACACGGAGAACAAACAACTGATGCACTTCCCAAAGAGAGCCTTAACCAAGGTAGCAATTAAATTTACCAACTTTAGCCTCGGTGTCTCAGTCTAGACAAGTGAGGAGGGAATAAATTATAATTAGGGTTTCCATTCATATCTGCTACCCAATGATACTTCGTGAAAAGTGTGTACATGGATTTCAGACAAGGGCAGAATCAGACTGCATGCCCCACCACCACCACCACCCCATGGTTTTATAATTGACTGACGCTAAAACTCCGAAATGAAAAATTGTCATGTGCGTCAACAGATTGCCGGCATCCTTGAATCTGTAACCAAGCCCAAATTAGCATTTTCAGCATCTTCTGGTTAATTTTGTGTGCATCATGGTGAAGGGCAACAGTGCTGGAAAAGTGCTCCATTGTTACTTGTTTGAGAATAACTGGCAAATGATTTTTTTTTGCAAGGTCAAAACTCCAATTCAACAGGGCTTAGTATTTTGTACGATACCCTTTAACACCCACATGCCAACGAGACGATTTGGAATCAATTCCAGGGAAAGCCAAACTGTTCTGAAAGAAAGCCGAGTTTTCCAGTAAGTTTCTGTGAAGGGTAAAGACTCAATTGGAAAGAAACAAAGAAACTTTGCAAATTTTTTTATTACGATTGCAATATACTGAAAGAGAAAAATCATACAAAAAAAATCAGTTAGTAATCTAATTGTAATTTTTATCAAAAAGTAGTTATCTTCGTATAATGTAGTGTGAAAATATAAGCAAACAATGAATCAAACTATCAGAATATTATACAAAAATACTTTGAAGTTTCAAAGGGAAGTAAGACAATGCTCCAAAGGATACTTTATTCCATACATGGTCCCATTTGATACAGTACACTTCTTTGTTTGAAAATTGCTTAAAAGGGAAATGTCAATATTTCTGAAACAGTGCATGAGACAGCAATTTTTAAAAAAACAAAAACAGCACTTTTTAAATCCACAGTACAGCGTAACTAAATACCACAGTATTCCCCAATCCAGTGTGACCAAAGGGTTACTTCAAAACTCTTAATACATGCTTCCACAAAGTAAATATTGTTAACTGAAGTTTTTGGAAATGAAGATTTACTGTCACATTTTGATAGATGCTGGGAAAGGTTCATACTAATTATATACCTGCGAATTCTAAAAGTGTGCTTACCACTTGGGAAACACTACAGGGGAGGGATTCCCCTCCCCTGTAAGTGGTCTTGATTTGCAAAGTAACATTACTGGAGGTTGCTGGGCTCCCACTGTGGTGTGCCATAGCCATACCGACAAAAGTCCATAAATAATCCCACAAAAATCAACCGCACTGCGACAAAAATGAGATCTTAGTTTTGCAGGGGAAACAGAAGGTTTGGGTCAAAAGTGTCAGCCTTGAAACTCTCATTTTTGAAAGTCCCAAGTTCCATTAGACTCCAAATCCCAGACTACTCCATCACAGTTCCAGACAAAAGAGCAAGTACTGTTAAAGTAATTGAGAAACAGCCAGGGTGAGGGGCAAGAAATCAAGTAAACTGTGGACCAGCATTGTTTCTTTCAATCCATCCAATTTCATAGAAACCGAACAGGGCTCAGCTGATGCACAATCTGCCCAACCTGAAGTAGAATATAGTTTTACTACCAGAAGGCATTATGTAGAGCACCTAGAGCAGAGAGCTCATTACTACTTTGAATAACTGGGGGGTTTGGAATCAAATGTGGGGAAGTGCTGGGTGTTGAGCTCACAGGGACAGGACATTAGTGGTATAATGCCCATTGGCCAGTCTAGCCCACATAACATGTAGTGGACCAGGATTTTCAATAGATACAAACAGATTTTCATCAAAATGATATACTGTACTGGTCCTGGATAAACAGGACATATTCAATGCACTTTACTGAAAACCGCTGTCGTTAGGCAGCTACATTCCTGACCTGATTAAAATCACACATTTAAATTCTGGAAGGATGAGGTAGGACAAGAGAATAAAATCTTATATTAAGCAAAGTGGGGCACAAATTATTACATTTCTTCAAAGCAGCTATTCTTACAGAGGACCGTGGGTGATTTGGATAGGGCGAGGTTGGTTTGGACTGGATTCAATTAAATTGGGTTGCTCACTCTTCACATAATAGAACTCTCATCTACATTACTGATGGAGTACTGAGAGGGAGGCAAACCAAACTCAAAATCCAGCACAATCAGGCTGTCAAATGCAGCAGCAACATTTTGAATTTTGAGTAACTGGGCTTCTGGCCATAGATTGGGACTTTACATGTTTTATATAAATGATGTGCATTATTGTCTTTTAAATTCAGAAACTTAGTATTAATAACACATGCACGTATACTTGGTCACAAGTAGCTATATACAGAAAGAATTCCTGTGCTTATAGCATCTGGCAGTTTATAGGATATGTACATGCAAAAAGCAAACTGTCTCGATTTTCTTTACAAAGTGTCACAAATAAACAATGGATTGGAAAGGTATGATTATCACAGTGGGCAACTCTTTCGCATCCTACAGACCATATCTGTACAAACTGTAGCATGTGCCTGTCTCCCTTACACTACAAACTCAATGGCTCTATCCCTTACTATGCTTCCTGCACACAGTACAACGATCCAAGCTACCTATTCAATGGGCAATAAAACATTATTGTCTAATGCTCAGTAACTGAACAGATACATTCCTTTATTATGACAATTTTGCATACCACTAAAAAGCTGCAGGGAGTATGTATTTAACTGCAACACAAAAATAAGAGTCAGCTAATCCATGTGAACTCTCTCATTAAGGTGTTGAAGCAACAGATACCTACAGTGCTTGGGTTAACACCCGCCTGGACGAGTGCCACAGTTATGCGGAGACTTGTCCTTTCTATCTGCAAGAGGTGGCATTGGGGATCACGAAAACTAAGATAGCCTCAAAGGGACAAAGATCTATTTCAATTGGGAACAGGGCAGCTTTGAGATTAGCTTTGAAGCTATTCTCAGATTGCTCGCCTACTTACAAAGGGACATTTCTACCCTTACGAAGAACTCAGTGAGTTCGGTGTGACGCAGGGAGTTCAAATGGCACAAGGTCTTGGCTTTCACAGGGTTTATTCTCTTCTGCTAATTCCCAATCTAGATCTGCTCCTGCAAGTACTAAGATAATGCCTTTTCCAATTCAAAAATAGTAGGGGATTTTGGTTAAAATAATTGGAAATGAGAAAATTTGCAGGGGAAGGGTTAAAACTTGAAGCATCAAACCATCAGTCAGCCTGTTTGACTTGTTCAATGGTGTTGGTAAGATTAAAAGTGGAGTTTTCAATCTGTACCCAATAGTGCTTTTTAATCAAAACAATTCGCCTCATTAATCAATATCCTATTGCTGAGCCCTTTATTCAGCAAAGAGCTCTAACTTTCTAGACCTCTTTTATGTTATTTCAGCACTTTAATGCGTTGAAAGGAGAGAGGACGAGAGGGTTGGGGTGGGGGTGGAGGAGGAGGAGGTGGCTGGATCACAGGAATGACTGACAAATAAAAACTTAACCATTTAAACATTTTTTTAAATATAAAGCTAACATTTAACCTAAATGCAAAATCAGTTATTATGCAACAGAAATTATTCCTAAATCAGGTAAGAAAAACTTAACCACTCAACAAAGAATACAGTTAACTTTTTAAAATAACTCTGAAAAAAGTTAGCGCAAAATAAATATGAAAATGCTAGCGACCATTTCAAGGTGGTTTTCCTTTTCAGATTCTCAGCCCAAGTTTGTAACTGGATAATACATTTAATGAGCTCTTATAGAGTGTTCATAATTACATACACATTAAACCTTTCATTGAGGGAACAACAGAAATTCTGGGAAAAGAAAGCTGGAGGATTAACATGATCTGCGACCCTAACATCTTGCTGAGGAGATTCTAGTGTCATTTGTATATACGAGTATAAAAGTCTATAGTTTAAATTATTAGCTTTGATCTCTCAAGTCTTTAAGCAAGACAAGGTTAGTCAAATAAAATCCACACAGTATAGCTGGCTATTTTCAGCTACACATACAGTACTTGTAACTGGAGATATCTGGGTAGGACAACAGAGATGTAAGTGAGTAGTTTCTTATGTCCATTATCTCCTCTTTAGTTTCCTCTTTCCAAGATCACCAGAGTGCATCCATTTTGCTAGTTTGAAAAGGCTGAACATATCTTCCAGCACATGTACACAGCTTCTCAATCAGCTGTTCCTTACCCAACAAGCTGAAGGCGAGTTAAAATAAGTCAAAGACGACAACTGTATTTCAAAATTCTGCTGCTATCCTCTTTTAGGTCACTATAACCATTTGGAAGTACAGTTCTCGAGGTACGCCTCAGATACCTCATCGTGCCAGGTAAGCTGGACCTTCTGACAATGGAGATAAAGGTGAACTGCTTTGCTGTAATCATTTTAATAGGTGCAATGAGCTGCAAGTACCTGAGGGAATTATTAATACCTCCATTGCCAGAGTTTACAGGGATTAATTTACACTAAAGTCAGTACTAAAAATAATACAAATACAAACATTTAGAGACGATAGTTTAAAGTCAGTTATTAAAAGCGGCTGCATTGGTTTAAGGAAAATTAATGCATCAAAACAGAAATTGCACATGGCCAATTCAGAATGAGAGAGGCAGTGTCTTAAGTCTAATTCATTGAATCCACGTTCATAACAATTATAGTTTTAAATAGTCTCAAGAGGTGCGATCAGATCACCTTTGTGTAAAAACCAGAAGTAACCAGACTCTGTGTTGCTGCTTTGTTCTCATCCTCCAAACTGACCCAGTGCACTGTCTGTCTTGCAAGTTAAGTCCTGAGGTCTCTTTACAAACAGAAATAGCGTTTTTTTAAATGCTATGGACCTATCGCACGTTGTGTTTGTCATCAATACATTACAGCGTGATTCAACATCATCTGCGCAGATATATTCTGGAAACAAGGGTATTGTTTTCAAAAGGACAAGCACATTTAAAAAAAACTTTGAATATAGTTCAAGCAAACCAAAAGAAACAGGCTGTCATTCAGAAACATCCCTACGCTGTTCGCATGTACAATCAATATGTAAAGGAAACTAGATGAGGCAAAGGATGTACAGAATTCGAGAAATATCCCTGATAAGATCAGTTTGTGGTTAAGGTCAAGTTTTCTTCTTTGGCAAATTAGAGTTGACCTCATCAGAGTTCCACAGTATTTAGTAGTCAAATGTGTGCAATTACAGACATTCCAACTGAACAGAAAACCCACGTCCCGAGTTTCTGTTTAAATTGGGCAGAAACAAGGGCAAGCAAAAGGATAGGAGACTGGCCCCCACAGGGAAAATTCCTTCTGGCTGAGTTTTAAGGGGTCCCGCCTATGCTCACAAATCCTCAAGCAGCACCTTGGAGTATAACATTGTTACTTCACAGTATCTTTCTGAAGATTTGTCCATTGTTCAGTTATGGGTAAGTTCTCCATGGGAGCGGTGACAAATGTGAGCCTTTTGCACTCTCCTCTAGTGTTTAAGACCATGACGGGCAGAAGTCGAATATCAAAGTTAAGCTACCTTTTATAACTCTACTGGGATCAGTCTGATTCAGCAGTTTATTATACAAAATGCTCCCTGAGCACAACTCCCATTTTTCTCTGAGAGAGATTCTGAATGCATGTTAAACAGTAGAATCATTCAATTTCTGAGTGTTTTAGTTTCTGCTTTAAAGGAAGTGCTTCCCTGCTCAAAGCAAATACCGAATGACAAATTGTAGCCACAGTCGTTTCTGGAATGGACACCCCTACCCTCCACCTACGACAAGCTTCAATGCAACTAGGCTTGAATTACACCACCCTGCTACTCTTGGCCATGTTACATCAGGAGCTGTGAGGAGGCCAAGTGATCTACCCCTCCCTCATCTCTCTTCATACAGGGAGAGGAGAGAAAAACAAATCAGGACACATCATTGCCATCTGGTCATCCTCATGGGGATCATCACTAATTGCTCAGAGTGGTAAGACAAGGATATAGAGATAGTTTATAATCCTCCCTCTTGACCACAGTTGACGCGTAGCTCAAAGATTTGGAAAGTTTGGCGTGGGAGAAAGAAACTTTAACAGCATAGTGAGTGCAGGTGCAACCTTGCATATTGTCAAGCTGAACTCCAGCATTAGTAAATCCATGAGAGATAACTTGCCCCACCTTTAACTTAACTGCTAAAGCAATTCACATTCGCTTTTCAGAGTAAACTGTAGAGAGGTGAGAGGGAGAGAACGTTGATGTGTTGGAAGACAGTCTACGCATTACTACCTCATCATAAGGCAAGTTAGGTAGCACTGAAGTCCGCAGGAGGTGATTATACATTTGCTGGGAATGGGAAGCAAGAAGTTGTCGATGTTGCACAGAACCAGGAACCATAACAGGAAGGCCAGGGGTTAATACTGGCATCATAACTGCATCGGACTTGCGTGTCTTTGCAGAATTTTTATTCAAATCAACCAACTGAAAATGTGCTCCAAATTTTTCCGCCATATTATGAAGTTCCGGATGATAGCCTCCTAGAAGATAAGGGCTTGTCTGTGTTCCTTTCTTATTGTCTACTTGACTCACTGAGGATACAGCCTGATGATTGGACTGGTTTAACTCTTGGCCTCGTTCAGGCTTTTCTTCTTGGCTGACTTGATCCACCCGAGAGTTAAGCGACTTTTTTCCTGATGGCTCCTCTACCTCCTTTCTTGACTCATCTAGTCGGTGTGCATGAAGGCTTTGCTTAACTGATGACATGCTACTTGATGGAAATGCTCTGTTTATGGAACTTTTTTGCAACTCTGTTTGACAGTTCTTTGTTCCGTCCAAAACTAAGGCTGTTCCAAGTGGTGCATGAGGCCCACTTTGTGCTGGAGACCTTTGGTCTTTGTCTGTTGTAGTAATTGTTTCAGAGACAGCAGATAAGGAAGACAACTGGGACATATCTGTAGGATGTTTGTCTACTGTCTCAGAGCTCAATCGTGTTTTTGTGTCTTGAGTGCTGTCTGAACTTGTGGAAGTATGATCAGGCTTTTGGACTTTAGGATATTTTGGTAGACTTAAGTCTGTGGGTAGATCATCAGACACAACTCCAGAACTGAAGCTCTTGGGTGATGAACTAAGTGACTCAGCACCAGAGCTATGATCGGAATGAATAGATTCTCTTCTCTGGTCACTCACCTCTGTGCTGCAACAGGAGTCCAGCCTCAGTTTCTTGGTTGGTTGTTCATTTTTGTGATGGCTTTCCCTGTTCTCACAAAGATTTTGCGAAGGTTTAGGAAGCAGATAAAGAGGGACACTCTTATTTGACAAACAGACTGGTGCATCCATGAAGTCTGCAGTTCTCTTTCCTGGAGAACTTCTATTTGACTTACTGAGGTTTAATGGAGAGGACTGTTCCCTGTATTGCATTGAAGGCTCGATCTGTAGTGGTGACTGTTTGTTGGATAAATTCTGAGGTAAAATTTCACACAGCTGTCCTTTCCGATCATACATATAGCTGCTGTCCATGGACTTGCTTAAATTCAATCCTTCCTCTACCAAACCCCTCTTCATCGGGCGACTTAATGAATCTCCGTGCTGACTATTCACAATTATTCCCTCAAATGCTACTGTCCTTAGGTTACCTTTGCGTTCTTCCCTTGAATCTGCAATATGTTTGGCAGAATTCGAGTTACTTAACAGGGGTAGAGGAGACCTATTCCCTTTCACCAGTCGAATTCCATTCACTTGTCCAAAACAAAGCTTCTTTGCTGTTTGAGGATCACATTCTGAGTCTTCGTGACTAAGCCCAACAACATTTTGTGCTTCACTCTCGCTCAGAGTTTTGCAGTACACATTGCTATCCAGTTTGATGCTCTGTGATTGTTCCATTTTGAGTGCCCTGTGCAAAGCAGGTCTAGATACATCTTTGGATGTGGTCAAGCCCAGCCTGCTTTTAAGGACATCAAGAGGTGAAATGCCTTCAGGTAACTGGAAGTTCAGTATACCAGAGTGAAGGTGCTGGAACATTGCAGATGGAAAAATGGACTTACTGCCCTCTGTGCCAATGTGCAGACTTTGTTTAACACTAGGGCCATTGGACAAGTCCTGGGGCTGCAGGGGTGACTTGTGGCTTTTTCCTGCATTTGAGCACACTCTATTTTTCTGATTTTTTACTTTTTGATCATGCAATCTGCGTGTTTCAATCTCAGACATCTCACCCTTTCCTAGCCCTGTAGGAGGGAGATTCTTGCTTCTGGGATATTCCCCTGCAATTGATGCACCATCATCTTGGGTTTTACATTTTAGAGTATGTATCCGTTTGTCTTGGGAGTTGCCCTGAGTACCTGTGTGTTGAGCAGTGATAGTCCTTTGGCTTTTCTCTTGGCATCTTTCAGCACTTGCTGGATGACTCTGAAAAAGAAAGGGAAAATGGTTTAATTCTTTAAAATCCCATTTCACTCTCTTCAGTTTATCTATTCCCACCATCTCCAACTTTCTACCCAAGCACTAACTGTCACTATGACACTGTTTCACAAACAGTAACACAAAATGCAGCCGAAATAGCCTCTTGGCCATCTGACTGCCAATAGCATATTCAACTCTGAACTCATCATTGTGTATGTAATCCAATCCTGTTCCTGTCAATTATCTCATGTGTGTACACTCCAGCTAAGGTTAACTGGATAGCCATCCAAAGCAGAAATCCACAAATATAAAGAACAAAGAAAATTACAGCACAGGAACAGGCCCATCAGTCCTCCAAGCCTGCTCCGACCATGCTGCCCGACTTAACTAAAACCCCCTACCCTTCCGGGGACCATATCCCTCTATTCCCATCCTATTCATGTACTTGTCAAGACGCCCCTTAAAAGTCACTACTATATCCGCTTCCACTACCTCCCCCTGCAACGAGTTCCAGGCACCCGTTACTCTTTGTGTAAAAAATCTGCCTCGTACATCTCCTTTAAACCTTGCCCCTCGCACCTTAAACCCATGCCCCCTAGTAATTGACTCTTCCACCCTGGGAAAAAGCTTCTGACTGTCCACTCTGTCCATGCCTCTCATAATCTTGTAGACTTCCATCAGGTCTCCCCTCAACCTCCGTCGCTCCAGTGAGAACAAACCAAGTTTCTCCAATCTCTCCTCATAGCTAATGCCCTCCATACCAGGTAACATCCTGGTAAATCTTTTCTGTACCCTCTCCAAAGCCTCCACATGCTTCTGGTAGTGTGGCAACCAGAATTGAACACTATATTCCAAGTGCAGCCTAACTAAGGTTCTATAAAGCTGCAATATGACTTGCCAATTTTTAAACTCAATACCCCGGCCGATGAAGGCAAACATGCCACATGCCTTCTTGACTACTTTCTCCACCTGCATTGCCGCTTTCAGTGACCTGTGTATTTGTACACCCAGATCCCTTTGCCTATCAATACTCGTAAGAGTTCTGCCATTTACTGTATATTTCCTATCTGTATTAGACCTTCCAAAATGCATTACCTCACATTTGTCCGGATTAAACTCCATCTGCCATCACTCCGCCCAAGCCTCCAACTGATCTATATCCTGCTGTATCCTCTGACGGTCCTCACTGCTATCTGCAAATCCACCAACCTTTGTGTTTCCGCAAACTTACTAATCAATCCAGTTACATTTTCCTCCAAATCATTTATATATATTACAAACAGCAAAGGTCCCAGCACTGATCCCTGAGGAACACCATTTATCACAGCCCTCCATTCAGAAACACACCCTTCCACTGCTACCTTCTGTCTTCTTTGACCGAGCCAGTTTTGTATCCACCTTGCCAGCTCACCTCTGATCCCATGCGACTCCACCTTCTGCACCAGTCTGCCAATGAGGGACCTTGTCAAAGGCCTTACTGAAGTCCATGTAGACAACATCCACTGTCCTACCCTCATCAATCATCTTCATCACTTCCTCGAAAAACTCGATCAAGTTCGTGAGACATGACCTCCCCTTCACAAAACCACGTTGCCTCTCACTAATACGTCCACTTATTTCCAAGTAGGAATAAATCCTGTCTCGAAGAATCCTCTCCAATAATTTCCCTACCACTGATGTAAGGCTCACCTGTAATTACCTGGATTATTCTTGCTACCCTTCTTAAACAAAGGAACAACATTGGCTACCTCTATATAGAGGTTAACTTTAGTGCCAGTATCACCAGTGACCAGTTGACACTAACTAACACAGCATAGATGTGCAAATAAAACCTGAGACCATTGTTCCCTCTAAGCTGTGTGGTTGCGCAATGGTGCAGAACTTACTATGCAGCAGACAAATAGGCTTGTACAAGAGCAAGTCCCTTTTTGAGATATGCACATGCGCAGCAATCCTAAAGAGACTGTGCAGTGCCATGAAGAGATGGAGAAATTAAAGGGAACTTTACCTGGGACACTCCTGTTAGATATGACTCAGTACTATGAATTTGCCTATTGATGGTGGCACAGTGGTTAGCACTGCTACCTCACAGGGTCAGACACTGGGTTCAATTCCCGGCTTGGGTCACTGTCTGTGTGGAGTTTGCACATTCTCCCTGTGGCTGCGTGGGTTTCCTCCGGGTGCTCCGGTTTTCTCCCACAGTCCAAAGATGTGCGGGTTAGGTGAGTTGGCCATGCTAAATTGCCCCTTTGTGTCAGGATACTAGCTAGGGTAAATACATGGGGTTATGGGGATAGGGCCTGGGTGGGATTATGGTCAGTGCAGACTCAATGGGCCGAACAGCCGCCTTCTGCACTGTAGGATTCTATGATTCAGTACAATCTTTTAAATTTGGATGGGGAGGAGCTAGGATCCTATAACATTTATAAAAAGATAGTTAAAAATTCAGATTTAGTTTCCCCAAATTTAAATATGCCGAACAAACATCTATTTCCTCCGTTACTTTAACTCCCGACATGTGCATGTAACAAGCAGCAATGTTTGCATTGGGAGCCACAAATCCAATTCCTACTTGATGCTTTCCTTGCAAATTTAGGAAGGATCAAAAAGACTTCTTTTTCGCTTTGAAGTCATCTTTACAGTTGGGCAGTTTCCCATACGATGAGTATTCCTGTAAGAATCTGTCAAACATCCATTCATATTGTGAAGGAAATTGCTTACAAGTGCACCAACTGGATCAGTCTAATCACTAATAAAGTTTTGATAAGTGCTGCTTTTTCTTCCAGCTTAGAAACTTAGCAAACAAACACAACAGGTGGCTGAAGCATGCATGACAGATTCAGGTCTTAGCAACAAATACTGGTAGAACAGGAATGTATGCCTAATTTTCCTCATGGCAAATTCCCAATCTCAGCCACGCAATCATAGGGAGAAATAAAAGGAGACGCTACCCAGTAAAGAGAGAAAACAGGCAGGACAATCACTAGCTGCTTTACCTGTAATCAAAACAGAGGCAACGAGAAGGTTTAAGGATAAATTAGGCTGGTGACTGAAGGAAAGGAAACTAAATGATAGTAAAAGTTTTTATAAATATATAAAAAGGAATAGAGTGGCTAGAGTGAATGTTGGACCCTTGGAGGACGAGAGGGGGGAGTTAATAGTGGGAAATGAGGATATGGCTGAGTCTTTAAATAAGTTTTTTGTGTCGGTCTTCACGGTGGAGGACACAAATAGTTTGCCAAATATTAACGATAGAGGGTTGGCAGCAGGAGAAATACTTAATACAATTAATGTTACCAGAGAGGCAGTGCTGGGTAGACTAATGGGACTGAAGGTGGACAAGTCCCCGGGTCCGGATGGAATGCATCCCAGGGTATTGAAAGAAATGTCAGAGGTAATAGTGGATGCGTTAGTGATTATTTATCAAAACTCGTTGCATTCTGGGGTAGTGCCGGTTGATTGGAAAACGGCTAATGTTACGCCGCTGTTTAAAAAAGGAAGGAGACAAAAGGCGGGTAACTATAGGCCGGTCAGCTTAACGTCTGTAGTAGGGAAAATGCTGGAATCCATTATTAAAGAGGAGATAGCAGGGCATCTGGATAGAAATGGTTCGATCAATCAGACGCAGCATGGATTCATGAGGGGAAAGTCGTGCTTGACGAACATGTTGGATTTTTATGAAGATGTGACTAGGGCGGTTGATGGAGGAGAACCGGTGGATGCGGTGTTTTTGGATTTCCAAAAGGCGTTTGATAAGGTGCCCCATAAAAGGCTGCTGAAGAAGATTAGGGCACACGGAGTTGGGGGTAGTGTGTTAAAGTGGATTGGGGACTGGCTATCCGACAGGAAGCAAAGAGTCGGAATAAATGGGTGTTTTTCCGGTTGGAGGAAGGTAACTAGTGGCGTGCCGCAGGGATCGGTACTCGGGCCGCAACTGTTTACCATTTATATAGATGATCTGGAGGAGGGGACGGAGTGTAGGGTAACGAAGTTTGCAGACGACACAAAGATAAGTGGAAAAGTGAATCGTGTGGAGGACGGAGAAGATCTGCAGAGAGATTTGGACAGGCTGAGTGAGTGGGCGAGGATATGGCAAATGGAGTATAACGTTGAGAAATGCGAGGTTATACACTTTGGAGGAAATAATAACAAATGGGATTACTATCTCAATGGAAACAAATTAAAACATGCTACCGTGCAAAGGGACCTGGGGGTCCTTGTGCATGAGACGCAAAAGCCCAGTCTGCAGGTACAACGGGTGATCAAGAAGGCAAATGGGATGTTGGCCTATATTGCGAGGGGGATAGAATATAAAAGCAGGGATGTCTTGATGCACCTGTACAGGGCATTGGTGAGGCCGCAGCTGGAATACTGTGTGCAGTATTGGTCCCCTTATATGAGGAAGGATATATTGGCATTGGAGGGAGTGCAGAGAAGGTTCACCAGGTTGATACCGGAGATGAGGGGTTTGGATTATGAGGAGAGGCTGAGGAGATTGGGTTTGTACTCGTTGGAGTTTAGAAGGATGAGGGGGGATCTTATGGAGACTTATAAGATAATGCGGGGGCTGGATAGAGTGGAGGCGGAGAGATTCTTTCCACTTAGTAAGGAAGTTAAAACTAGAGGACACAGCCTCAAAATAAAGGGGGGTCGGTTTAAGACAGAGTTGAGGAGGAACTTCTTCTCCCAGAGGGTGGTGAATCTCTGGAATTCTCTGCCCACTGAGGTGGTGGAGGCTACCTCGCTGAATATGTTTAAGGCGCGGATGGATGGATTCCTGATCGGTAAGGGAATTAAGGGTTATGGGGATCAGGCGGGTAAGTGGTACTGATCCACGTCAGATCAGCCATGATCTTATTGAATGGCGGGGCAGGCTCGAGGGGCTAGATGGCCTACTCCTGCTCCTATTTCTTATGTTCTTATGTAAACAGGATACAGGAACAGGGCAGACACATGGGATTAGGACCACTGATCGTTCGGAGGATAAGAACCAACATACAGTGATTTCTCTACTATAATTTCTGTATAATTGCGCACCCCTAGTGGTAAATAATATGGCAGCACTTATATGGAACTGGGAGCTTGCTAATTTAAGAGTATAGAAAATAAATAAAAGGAATCTTACAGTAAATAAACTAAAAATATGACATCGTACATTGGGGCTCGCTCTGATGCCAGCTTGTAACCTACATACATTTATGACTCTGCCAACACTTTGTGCCACTTCGTAGTTATAAGGAAAATGGCACATGTAAAATGACTGCAAATTTACCTGCTGATTTTAAGTAACTAAGTTGCACTATATCACTCTGTCTCAATTAAAACCCAGCACAATGGTTGATGGAAAACATTCAGTCGAATACAGAGGCCTCTATCGGTCACCCTGGAAAAAGGACTTTGCTAATGACTCGAGCTGCGCAATATATATGTCAAGCGGAGGTTACAAGAGCTTTTTCCACATTGAGTGAGGGAGGCTTTTTGAAGAAGAAAGAGCATTGTATACCATGATCCCGGCTGTAAATCGGTATCCAGTGAAACGAGGGAAATCTCACCTCTTTCTGTAACATTGGAGTTGATTCTTGAAGTTTTTTCACTTTCAAGTTCAGCTCCCCGTTTTTCGCTTTTACATCTTTCTCAGAGTCCTCAGATGTGCTTGTAGTGTGCTTGCGTGGTTTGGCTGGTGGCAGTGGTTTGTGCTCCTCCCCTTTGAGGTAGCGTTCATATGGAAGGATCAGCCTGCAGAGAAACAGCATCAGGTATCACCTCACTTACTGAATAGCTTTAATCATCATTCTCACAGCTTTCCCCAAACCAAACTCCAGAAGTAATTGCACACATCGCAGGACTCAAACAACATCAATTTACCCATGGGTTCTCTAAAGCGGTCAAATGTTGATGCTGTCAAATTTACGTCCAGCATACCAGGGTCCTTCCTGGTGCCTTATTCAGCCCCACATTTCTAGTTGTTTCATTGTGGGAGCTGGAATCATCCTAGTTAGCATTCACCCCTCCAATATTTCTTCATATCACATAACAACTGGAGCCTGACAGCATTGACAAATCAATAAATATTCTTGTGAACCATTAGATAGGGAGTGGTTGCCGAAGTGGAGCCCTGTTAATCTGACCTTCATTACACAGGCAACTTGATCCTACTTTCAAGGTTGCCGAGTTTCAGTTATGTAAACCTGGAGATTTGAAAAGGCCTGGGTTTATTGCATTAACCTCCGCACCTAATTCAGAATACTCAAGATCTCTCAGTATCAATGTTCAATATATATATTAAAAATAATGGCAATAGAGGGATTATATCCAGTCCCTGGGTTCCTCAGATACACCTAAATGGTCGAGGCAAAAGATTGAATATCTCTGAACTGGGTGGTATGTTGTGGGTATGAGTTTTTTTTGACTGTTCGTACCTTTGCGGGTCCCTT
This sequence comes from Mustelus asterias, assembly GCF_964213995.1. Taxonomy (NCBI): domain Eukaryota; kingdom Metazoa; phylum Chordata; class Chondrichthyes; order Carcharhiniformes; family Triakidae; genus Mustelus; species Mustelus asterias. The sequence goes on from NC_135816.1 coordinate 62,777,597, forward strand.
AAGCTATGCTGAGCAGAAAATCGCTCATGTAACCCACAACTCCACAGCACTGTAGGGTTTGAGCATCTCACAGGTATTCTTACTAGACAATAACAAAAATATGGGAAGTCACCTCCAATTCCCGTCATGTGCACTTTAATGGCTGCAGCATAATTTTGAAAGAATGACTCAAAAAGCAGATGAAATTCACTGAAGAATAAATTATAGCTCAATTTTTTTTAAAAATCATACAAATTAGGCTGCAAATCAGATGATTTCTAGTTAACTTCCAACTATCTCAGGAGGGGTTTGAACTTTGGATCAGTATTTGTGCTTTATTTGAGCTGGACAAGGTTACCTTTAAAGTCTTTTTACACTGGCACCTGGACTGCATTAGGCAGGCACCTACCTGTCCATGGTGCGCACAACAGACCCCTCTATCCCCTCATTCACAGGCCAGACACAGCAAACTCCTCTCACCTTCCCCGCTCTCCCTTACAGGCCACAGACAGCACACTCTTCTCGCTCCTCTCCACCCCTTCCTCAATTCCATGACACAGGCTGGAGACAATCAGAAATCATCTGATTTGCAGCCTAATTTGTATGATTTAAAAAAAAAATTGAGCTATAATTTATTCTTCAGTGAATTTCATCTGCTTTTTGAGTCATTCTTTCAAAATTATGCTCTTTAACCTGTGCTTGGCCCTCTCTCCACTCACAATGTCTGTACCTTTAAGACTTGATTACCTGTAAGGACTTGCATTCCAACCATTATCTTGTAAATTGAGTTTGTGTCTGTATATGACCTGTCTGTGAACACAAGTCCTCACTCACCTGATGAAGGAGCCCGAGACTCCGAAAGCTAGTGCTGCCAAATAAACCTGTTGGACTTTAACCTGGTGTTGTGAGACTTCTTACTCTTCATCAGAACAGAATAAAATTTCTTCATGACACTGTAATATCCTTACTAGAATGAACAATAACTTTGCTGGAGCAATCCTCCAGAAACCAGTTCTTCAGGACCTGCTTCTACATGCCTGAAAGTTTACAATGATTAACAGTTCATTTCCCTAAATATAGAATCTCAGAATTCAGATTGGAAACTGGTCATTCAGCTCAAATCCATAACAGGTTAACACCACAAGCTAGCCAAGCTTACGCACTATGCTGTTTGCTACCCAAGTACTTCAAGATACCTCCTTATTCATGCAAATATTTAGTTGCCTTTTAAAACAATTTCTTCATCTTGGCTCAGTTGTAATGCTTTTAACTCAGACAGAAGGCTACGATTTCAAGAGCTGCTGCAGAGATTTAAAACTATAATCTAGGCAGGCCCTTCAGTGCAGTTGGGGGGGAAATGCTGCATTGTCAGAGGTGGAGTCTTTCAGGTAAGACATTAAACGATTGCCCTCTCAGGTGACACTATTCGAAGAAGAGCAGAGGACTCCCTCTGGAGTCTTGACCAACATTTATCCATCAACCAACATAACTAAAACAGATTATCTGGTTATTTATTCTTTTCTGATGGTGGGCTCTTGCTCTGCATAGTTAGCTGCAATATTTCTTGCATTACAACAGCCGTTACACTTCCAAGTACTTCATTTGCCATGAAACACTTTGAGGAGTGCCTTGAGATCCTCCTGCAAGTTTCCTTTCTTTCTCACTGGTTAGTGGCAGAAAATCCATGGCAACATCAGATTGAGCCGACACTGCAAATGTCAATTAATGACCTTGATGTTGTCAGGTAAATTATAGCTTCTGCACTGAAGCAATAACACATTGAAAAGATAGGAGCACCCAGATATAGCTGCACATCTCTGTCGGGGTCTGTCATGTCAGGCATCCAGAGCATACCGTCCATCTGAGACCTCCATTGGGGGATGTGCATAAGTGCGAGCGTGTATGTGAACATCCAGTGTAAATGCTAGTGAATGGATGAATGAGTTAATAGGTAGGGTGGTAAAGGGGTTGAGGTAAGTGGTTGGAGTGGCAGGTGGATGAAGTGGATGTGATGGGTGAGTGAGTGAGAGGCCAGTTGGGTCAGGTTGGGAGGAGTAGTCAGGTTGGAGGTTAGTCAGGTCTGATTGGGAGTGGGGCAGAGAAATCAACGCGAGTGATTGGGAGAGTCAATAGTTACTCAGAAGTTAGAGTAGGATATACTGTCTATCAATTCCTGGGTAATTATCCAAATAAGTATGTTAGAACTCAGATTCCAAGACCTTTGTGGAGGGTCCCAGGGAACAAGGGAATTGACTGTTGGAAGTACATTGTGTGCATTGAGACTTCCGCGGGGTCCCAACATGCATTTTGGGGTTGTATGTGTGGTATCCGAAAATCAAGAGACCAGAAGATTTGGGGCTTATAGTATAAATGTTGCTTTACTGCTCTTCTTCAAATAATGGCATGGGATCTTTCTCCTTCATCTAAGAAGCTTTATAGAATCTTGATTTAATGTTTCATCTGATATCTGACTCTGGCAGTGGAAGAACTCCACAACATTGCACTAGGACTGGCAGGCAAGATGTGATTAAGTCACTGGAGAGCATCTTGAACTCGCAGCCTTCTGACACAGAGATGAATGTGCAACCAATGAGCCAAGGCTTACACTTTGGTTCACCTCTATTTCTTTTAGCAAGATTTAGTCTTTATGTGCTGTTAAGAAAAACGAAGCCACTTCGCGTCATTTCAAGATGAAACCATATCCAATTAACACAATGACAAAGATACAAAGTACATCATCATGTTTCACCGTTTTTCTTAGCAAACACTTCTTAATACAAAACTGTGCCTCTTTAAATTTCAATTATTTGAATAAATTTTAGTGTGGATCTTAATTTGCTGAAAAATTGAAAGTGCCTCAGTTTAATTCAGTTTGGCTCCAGGTTGCCTGCATCTTCTCTTGGGCTGAACCAAAAAGCTTTCGAATGCACTTTTCCAGGGACTGAATTCGCACTGCAGAAACGGACAGTTTGTGCTCCTGTGCCTCGAGGTAAAAGCTGTAACAGATTCTGGCATCAAGTCAGTTATGAAAGCCAGGCAACCCGGACCACCTCCACTTGGGTGGATATAAACCTAAGTTCCAGAGTACAAGACAGATGACTTCTTTCATCAACTTCGTACCATCTCATTATGCCCAGGTGCAATAGCTACTGATCTGATATCAGATTCTGTCCGTTGTTTGAAGAAGTTGAAGGTTTCACTGATAACTGAAGTCTTAAGAGTGCAGATTGACAGTGAGGTGTAATGTACTCTACCTCTCATAGTGTCTCCTGGTACAAGTGGCAGCGCTAGTGCTCCCTGGGTTACCACCCAGCTCATCATAGATATGTTTCCACAACCGACGGGCAGTTACCTGCAATAAGAAGTCAGGATATTTTTAATAACAGCCACCTCTAGCTTAAAGAAAATGAAAAGCTACATAACTTATAACTTGCAAATTTAAATTCCATTTTCCTTAAAGTACTGGTAAAGGGGGAGTTAGATACGACAGGTGCTACCCTAACATGTACTATTGGAAGCAGCATTCCATTGTGTATGTGAACAGAATCCTTAGGACCTTAAGATCAGAATAGATAGTTCCTCTGAACTCAAGTTACGAGCTACCCACGAAGAAACAAATTCGCTGAATACCACAGCTGTGACAAATTCAAACACTGAAGCAGGTCAGACTATGGAAGGATGCCTTAATTTAAGGGAGGCCAAAATAAATAATACTTTGGAATTTCCATTTCACTGTGGAAGAAGGAAGTTAAAGAGAATAGAAAAAATCCAGTGTGATTTTGTCCTCGATGATCAGTCAAACATCATTAAAGAAATATATCTTAATGGCATGGGGGTCGGATGCATCTGGGAAAAACCACCTTAGATAAGGGTAGAGAATTGGGAGTGTCAGAAAGATCCTCAAATGCGAACACAGATTTCTGAACTTAGCAACTTTTCCAATACAGTCATGAGTCAGAGTTCCAAGAATCATTTATTTCAAAACTAGTTACAAGGGTATGCCTTAACAGCCCCAACAAAATAAGAGGAAGGATACTCACCGCCTCGTATCCTCCAAGCCGTTGCGTGACAGTGAACATTATGAACAGATCAACTGATGAAACAAAAAGCATGTCAGAGTGGGTGAGCAGTGTATTTTCAGACATGTCAAATTCAATACCCTCTATTCATTGACTACATTAGAATGCACCCCTTGCCAGATACACTGCTTGAATTTACATTGAAACATTGAAAATAGAAGCAGGATTAGGCCATTTGGCCTCCTCCGCCATTCTTTTTGATCAAGTCTGATCATCAAATTCATTATCCTGACCCCGCTATCCACTCATACCCCTTGATCCCTTTAGTCCCAGACACACAGATGGTAATATTTAAGCATGAGAAAGAAGACGGTGCAATCTCCACAGTTGTAGTCCATGGTTCTACAGATAACATAATGGATGAAGTTGAGAGGGCAGTTGATGATGGTGTCAACACTTTTCAAGTTCTTACAAAGGATAAATGCTGTGTGCCAGGTGCAGGAGCAACTGAGATCGAGTTGGCTAAGTGGATCACAACTTACGGAGAGTCATGTCCTGGTCTTGAGCAGTATGGCATCAAGAAATTTGTGGAAGCTTTTGAAAGTATACCATGAACTTTGGCTGGGAACTCTGATGTTTGAGCAACTGAAATCATTTCAAAATTGTATGCTGTACCTCAGGAAGGAAACAAAAACATCGAATTTGATATTGAAGGTGAAGGTTCAGGTGCAAAGGACATGCTTGAGGCTGAAATACCAGACCCATACTTGGTTAAATACTGGAAAATTAAGCTTTCTACAAACGCTGCTGTAATTGTTCTGAGAGCAGATCAGATAATAATAGCAAAACAGGTAGGTGCACCCAAATCTCCAGCACAGAAGAAAGACTGGGATGATGATCAAAATGACTGAACAATTTTAACCACCTAGGAATGAATTTTTACCAATGTAAAAAATAAAAAATAAATCCTAGCACGAAAAATTTATTTAGGTGCTAAGGCTCCATTTTAAGGGTTTGTTTGTATTTGGACAGCTGTAGTGCACAACTAACCCAGGTTTGACATAATTAGTACTAATGCAACAAGGTAACCCCAAAAAAGTTCCACAGAGGGTGTTTTGGTGGAAAAAGAGCATCAATTAGGTTATCTGGGCTGGGGGAGGAGGAGAGAATGTGACTCAGCTCCACATTAATTATACCTGACATAACTCATAGAATCCTACAGTGCAGAAGGAGGCTATTCGGTCCATTGAGTCTGCACCGACCACAATCCCACCCAGGCCCTATCCCCATAACCCCATGCATTTACACTAGCTAGTCCCCCTGACACTAAAGGGCAATTTAGCATGGCCAATCCACCTAACCCGCACCCCTTTGGACTGTGGGAGGAAACCGGAGCACCCAGAGGAAACCCACGCAGACACGAGAAGAATGTGCAAACTCCACACAGACAGTGATTCAAGCCAGGAATCGAACCCGGGTCCCTGGCACTGTGAGGCATCAGTGCTAACCATTGTATGGTGGCATTCAATAATTAAGTGGAAAAATGACTCAATAACCACCTTGAACATTAATCATCATTTTAAAGAACTAAAGGAACACAAAGCTGTACAAATTAATAAATGCACTGCGACAGTAAATGGAAATTTTGGAAATTTCTAGAGAGTCAGAAGGTGGATTACTCACCACAGAATTCCCAGCCTCTGACCTGCTCATGTAGCCACAATATTCATATGGCTGGTGAGTTCAGTTTCTGGTCAATGGTATATCCAGGATGTTGATAGTGGGGGATTCAGTGATGGTAATGCCATTGAATATCAAGGAGAGATGGTTAGATTCTCTCTTGTTGGAGATGGTCATAGCACTTCTGTGGGATGAATGTTATTTGCCACTTATCAGCCCAAATGTTGTCTAGGTCTTTGCTACATATGGACATAGACCGTTTCAGTATCTGAAGAGTCACGAATGGTGCTGAACATTGTGTGATCATCTGTAAACATCCCCACTTCTGATCTTACGATGGAGGGAAGATTAAGTAGCTGAAGATGGTTGGATCTACAGGGAGAGAATAGTGGGTCCAAGACTAATATTTTAAACTTAAATAAAGGCAGTTTTTTTTTATTCGTTCATGGGATGCGGGCGTCGCTGGCTGGGCCAGCATTTAATGCCTATACCTGAGGGCAGTTAAGGGTCAACTACATTGCTGGGTCTGGAGTCACATGTAGGCCAGACTGGGTAAGGACAGCAGATTTCCTTCCCGAAAGGACATTAATAAGCTAGATGGATTTTTACAACAATTGACAAAGGTTTCATGGTCATAATTTAACTTTTAATTCCAGGTTTTATATTGAATTTAATTTCACCATCTGCCATGGTGGAATTTGAATCTGGGTCTCCAGATCATTACCCTGGATCTTCTGGATTAGTTGTCCAAAGATAATACCACTATGCCACCGTCTCCCCTGTGTGGGAATAAAAGAAGAGCTAGGCTAAAGTGAATTGGCAAATGAGGTAGGTCAATAAGAGATGCAATTTAGACTTTAAAGTGATATTTCAGATTAAACAGAATATGTTCCAACTTGAAAGAAAAATTCCAAGGGGTGGCCCACTATCCATGATTAATTAAAAAGCTAAAGATCGTTTCAAATTTAAAGAAAAAGCCTATAATTGTGCAAAGACGGGTGACAGGTTAGAAGATCGGAGAGAATATAAAGGTCAGCAAAGAATGACAAAAAAGATAAAGGATAAAAATATTAGTATGTGAGGGAAAGCTAGCTAGAAATAAAGATGGACAATAAGAGTTTCTATAGATACTTAAGAAGACTTAACAGAGTGAGCATTGGTCCTAAAGTGAATTAATAATAATAACGAAATGGCAGATGAATTGGACAGGTATTTTATGCCTGTCTTCATCATAGAGAGTACAAGTAACATCCAGGAAATAGCTGTAAATCACAAATTGGGAGAGAGAGGAACTCAGGAAATTTGCAATCACCAAGGAAATGGCACTTCGCAAATTGTTGAGTCTGCGGACTGACATATCCCCAGGTTCTGGTGGATTACATCCTAGGGTCTTTAGTGAGAGAGTTGATGCATTGAGTTTTAATTTTCCAAAATTCCCTAAATTTGGGGAAGGTTACATTAGAATGAAAAATAGCAAATATAACTCCTTATTCAAAAAGGGAAACAGAAAGCAGGAAAGTACAGGCCAGTTATCTTAACATCCGTCATGGGGAAGCTATTGTTAAAAGATGTTATGATAGAAAAATTAAAGGGCATCAGGTAGGGTTAATATGGTTCTGTGAAAGAAAAATAATGTTTAAGCAATTTATTGGGGTTCCAAGAATAAAGGTAAAGTCGCCATAGTCCCGGACGACCGTATGCTGCTCTCCTCTTTGAGGGGGAGAGCTGACTGGTGGTGATTGTGTAGGGGGGGGTGGAGGAAACGCTGGAAGAGATAAGAGAAAATGTTCTTCCTCTTGGGGCAAGGGGGAGTGAAGCCATGCACAGGGCCCCACTAACTCTAAATCCTCTACTGTGTCACATTTACTTAATCGGCAGATTGCATTTTATACTTGCACCAGTTTGGATCCTCGGCTGTGTGGCAGAAATGTGACATAGGTCATGGACTGGCTTCCCTGTACCTTTGAATTCCCAATTTTGGGCATTCCATTGTTTGGGAGTCATAATGTGGAGACTGGGAAGTTCTTATATGACAATGGCTTGAACAGTAAGTCTCACAACATCAGATTAAAGTCCAACAGGTTTATTTGGTATCATGAGCTTTCGGAGCGCTGCTCCTTTATCAGGTGATACAAAGAACAGTACAAGCACAGGAAACAGGCCCTTCGGCCCTCCAAGCCTGTGCCGCTCCTTGGTCCAACTAGACCAATCGTTTGTATCCCTCCATTCCCAGGCTGCTCATGTGACTATCCAGGTAAGTCTTAAACAATGTCAGCGTGCCTGCCTCCACCACCCTACTTGGCAGCGCATTCCAGGCCCCCACCACCCTCTGTGTAAAAAACATCCCTCTAATATCGGAGTTATACTTCGCCCCTCTCACCTTGAGCCCGTGACCCCTCGTGAACGTCACTTCTGATCTGGGAAAAAGCTTCCCACCGTTCACCCTATCTATCCCCTTCATAATCTTGTACACCTCTATTAGATCTCCCCTCATTCTCCGTCTTTCCAGGGAGAACAACCCCAGTTTACCCAATCTCTCCTTATAGCTAAGACCCTCCATACCAGGCAACATCCTGGTAAACCTTCTCTGCACTCTCTCTAACTCCTCCACGTCCTTCTGGTAGTGTGGCGGCCAGAGTGATGAAGGAGCAGCGCTCCTTTGGAGCAGCGCTCCTTTGGAGCAGCGCTCCAAAACCTCGTGATACCAAATAAACCTGTTGGACTTTAACCTGGTGCTGTGAGATGTCTTACTGTGCCCACCCCCAGTCCAACGCTGGCATCTCCACATCATGGTTGAACATTGCAGGGGCAGGTGCTTCAGGCTACTCTTACACGTGTCTGTTACCAGAGGCCTGAGAGTCAATTGCCTCTCCATTCTCTAGCAATGGGGCAGGGAGGGGAGTAAAAACTGTCATGATTATAAACCAGGCTGGAAAATGGTAAACTTCATGTTTCCCAGTTCCGAAGTAGAGTCATATTGGATTCAAAATGTTAATTGTTTCTCTCTACACTGATGCTGCCAGGCCTGCTGAGCTTTTCCAGCACTTTGCTTTCAAGTTCAAACTTTATTTTACACTGGATTGCACCAGCAGAGAAATAATGCAATGTTTTTCTCCTCCTCCCCAACTATTTTGGCGAGTAATATGATACTACATCATGGGATACTGATGTGAATGCCAATAGCAACCAAAAAAGCATCGGATCAGTAGTTTAACTGCCAAGACAAGTGTGGACAGGTTTGGTGCGTCCAACTGCTCTGACTGAAAACTAGTTGCTCCTAATGTGGCGATTAGGCATGAGCACAATACCTGGAGTAGTCCATTCTGGAACACTCTCCTCACCAGTCAGACTACCTACTCCTGGCCACTCAAACAGCAGTAGAAAAAAACTGATCCATTAGATTAACTAAAAAACAGAGCTAAGGGCCGGAATTTTCTGGCTGTTCACACCCCGCTGCTGCTGCAAGCAATGATGGAGAATTTGGCACTTGGCCAAATCTCTATTCACTGCAGTTGGAGCGGAGAACCCCGCTGGTGTAAACAGCCAGAGAATTATGACCAAGGTTTCAGATCTCTGTCCTTTCTTCAGACCTGAAACATTAACTCTGTTTTTCTCTCCATAAATGCTTCCTGGCACCGCTGAGTATTTGCAGCATTTTCTGTTTTTAAGTCAGATTTTCAGCATCCACAGTATTTTTCTTTCATAACACTAGACCTCAACTGAATATTAGTTGCAAGTATAAATTACTTCCAATGAATAAATAAATAAGAGAGGTGTCAGTACTGTAATACGTGGGCATTCGTGGATAGTAAGATTAACCTTGATTTCTACATTGCAGTAAACAAGTCTGGTTTGAGACACTCGGCACAGAGGTTTTTAAGCTGGACTGAGAGTTAGAGACACTCTAACACAAAGGGAGAAAGAGAAATTTTTGGATAGCTTTTGCCAAAGAACAGTCTTATCTCAGAGAAAAGCACAGGTTCAGGAAGGGGAATGTATGACTGTTAATCAGTAGGGTAACAAGGATCTGAAAGGAGATAGAGAAGGCACTGCAGACACCAATCATTTCAAACAGGTAGAATGTACTCTGACGAAGGGTCATCCAGACTCGAAACATTGGCTCTATTCTCTCTTCACAGATGCTGTCAGACCTGGTGAAATTTTCCAACATTTTATAATGTACTAGCTGCCTGCAAGGATAAGGATGCCGGCCACGGACTAGACAGCTGGAATGCTAACCATGTGACACAGAGTTCAAGGCAGTTGAAGAACAGAATAGAAAGGTTATAGTCATAGAACATTTGATAATAGTATCCTCTCCACTCGCAACCAAAGTTCTAGATGGATGTGTTATCTACCTTGTGCAAAGGTGAAGGACATTCAAGAGCAACTAGAGAGGAATTTGGAAAGGGTGCAGAAAGATCCATTTGTCACGATCCATACTGGGACTAATCACAAAGGGAAGAAAAAGAATAAGGTCCTGCTAAGACACTATCAGAATAAGACCTCATGGATAGTAATATTGGAATAATTGCTCCAGCTAAATACTAATTAGGTATATACAGATAAGGAAGGTAAATATTTGGCCGAAAGCCTAGTGTAGGAAGGAGTACCACTGGGACAGGTTTCAGTTGAACTTGACTGAAACCAATATACTCGCAGAAAGGATAAATAGTCATGTCAATAGATTTTTAAAACCGGTAAGCCGAAGGGAAGATCCTGGTAAAAATAACATTAGTCTGATGGCAAAAGCTATAAATGAGAGTGAAAGTCAGACCAAGGTATGGAACAAGGGTAACATTACAATTAAACAGAAGCACAAAAGGATCTGATTAAAAATAAAATAAACTACCAAAGACAAATTACAATAATGTACGCAGCCTTCAAAATAAAATGGGGGAACTAGAGGCAATAATCTACAGCGAGGAACTCAAATGAAGTAGGAATAACTAAAACAAAGCTACAAGAAAGAAAGGTCCACTAAATATTGCAGATTATAACTAATCCATAAGGATCGGGGAGGAAGGGGGGATATTAGAGATAATATTAGTAAATAAAAAATGAACATAACCGTGTTAGAAACAGAGGTACGGAAGCCATACTCTCTTTTTTTTAATGGCATAGCTGTCATAAAGCCAGTACGTTCGAAGGTTCTGACACTTTCAAGCCAGGAAGAAGATTGGTTTGCAGGTAAGTGGGCAGGATAGGGGGTTGTCAGTTGGACGGGGAGGGGAGTTGACAGTTGAGTGGTCAGTGTGGTGGAGAGGACTGATCAGAGCAAAGGGTTAGCTGTTGCCGGGGGCGGGGGCGGGGGGGGGGGGGGGGGGGGGTTGCATGGTTTGAGGGGGTGGTGGTGTGTCAGGGATCAATGTTATAGTTACTTAAAAGAGTTAGAAATGATTCTAATTCTTCTATTTTTTTCTGGGAACTATTATTGCAGGACAATTAGAACCATCTGAAGTTTGTGATTTAAGTTGTGGTTTCCAGTGCAGGGCAATTGCCCAATGTTAGTTGCCAGAGCAACTGCCAGGAAATCCTCACCCTGGGGACTTCCAGAGGTGGGTCCCCTGCGCATCTTTGAGGTATCCCCCAGTTATGATTTCCGGAACCTCGGAAGTTATGGGCCCTTGTCTTAATCTTAGGACATCTTAACATTTTCTCTTCCTCCGAAAGAAACACCTTTCAATATAGACAATTTCCATCCACTTTTCTATGGCAATGTCAGCCTGTATCCAAGGCTGCTTGCTGCCAGGTGAGGTTATCACATCCTAACATCAGAAATGGGATGTGATGTGCCTTTTAGACACTGTGACAGATGTTGATGCAAGCTCAAATTATACTCCTAGCCCATGTCTGTATGCTGATGAAAATGAATGATGCTGAAGTACATGCTGTAATTATCCTTGAAACAACAAGTAAAGGTGAATCAATGAAATCCTGGCACATCCTGGGGAAAGATCTTTCACACAAGTGCTGGAATAAGTTATGGCATAGACGGGGTATAGTGAGAAGAAGAAATGGATGAAGACAACTGGAGCAGTTCAACTGCTCCCACAGAGCACACAAAATAATTCAAGATTAGCTTAAAAGACAACTGAGGAACTGCAGAGTAATGAGGACATCAGAACTATCCTTGACTATTTGAACAACTCAATGGCTACCTATAGAACAAGATAACCTAGCTGGACCCCTTGCTTATTATCAGAATTAACGTATTATTTTAGAATGGTGGGTACTGAATAAGCCAAGGACGACTGCAAGTTAAAGTGTAAAATAGATGAAGTGGTTTACCCTCAGAAGTTTATCAAGGTGAAGTTAGGTCCACAACACTCCATATAAAACAAAAAAAATGTACCAAAAGTAATTGCAAATGGAGGGAAATAATTTGGAACATATGGGAGAACAGACCAAACAACTTCTCAGGATAAGGCCATTACTGCAAATCTGGAGAAAAACCCTGAAGCTGCTGCAGCTTTAGATTCACTGACTAACCAAGGAAACACCTTGAAATAAATAATATAGCAACAGTTGAGCTAATTACCAACAGAGCACATTGGTAGGATATACCAAAACATCAAATACATCTGGTACCATGTTCCATATTTTGCTTTAGAATTAATACAATTCCAGAATGCACCATGTTACTTCAACTATTGCCCGCCACAATTATTTACCCAGGACTGTGGATTTGATCACTGCTGCATTGACACTGGAAGGGAGAGGAAGAAGTACAAACATTCAGGGAGCAGTAACAACAAGTCCAACATTTATTAACTAAGTACATGGGGTACAATCAAGAAGTCCAACTATCTTGTGTATGTGGAGATGTTAAACCTCCCTCTTATTTATGTTTGGATTAGTAGAGGGTCAGGCATAGTTACTTATTGTTGCAGTAGTAACCAGAGTTTTCACAGAGATAGTCCTGCAATTTAACCTCTGCAGGTTACCCCAGAGAATTCAATTCAGTTTGGTCACTTATCTGAGTACGGTAAATAATGAAGTGGAACTTGAACCACAGAAAGGGTACAGAACAGAAAGATGCAATTGAGCCCATCTGGTCCCTGCTGGCTCTCTGCAAGAGCAGTTCTGCTCATCCCACTCCCCCAGCAATTTTGTTCCTCTTCGGGTGCTTCTCCATTTCCCTATCAAAGAGCATTATTAAATCTTTCTCCACCACACTTTCAGACAGTGTTTTCCAGATCCTATCCAACTGAGGCGTAGAAAGATTTTCTTTTGTTGTTTTTTACTTTGTTTGCCAAACATTTTCTCTCTCTTGTCTGGACTGTTCATGATTGAACATCCACTTGACTAAAGTCCCTCATTCACGGAACCATTATCATAAATCTTTTCTACACCCTCTATAATGCTTTCATACCCATCCTAAATTGGACACAATACTCCAACTGAGGCCAAACCAGTGTTTGTCTCTATTTCTAAAGCTCAGGATCCATATGTGCTTTATTAACCACTTTCTTAACCTGTCCTGCTTCAACAATTTGTGCACATATACTCCTAGGTGTTTATATTCCTGCACCCCCATTAGATCTATACTCTTTAGAATATATTGATATGCCTTTTTCCTACTAAAATATAAAATTTCTCTGCATTAAATTAAATTTGATCTGTCCTCAGTCTATGTCCTGAGAAGTCTAATAGTATCCTGCTCACGGTTCATAAAACATTAAGTTTGCAAATCTGCAAATTTTGAAACTGTGCCTGTAAAGTCCGCCCGCCAAGTCTATGTCACTTTTATGTATCAAGAAAAGCAGTGGTCCTTTGGGGAACCTCACTGGACACCTCCCTCCAGTCAGAAAAACAGCCATCCATTATTCTTCTACATTTTCTGTCACTCAGCTAAGTTCATATCCATGGTGCCATTGCCCCTTTTATTCCATCGGCTTCAACTTTGCTGACATCTCTTGTGTCACACTTCATCAAATACCTTTTGAAATCTATGGTCACCACATCATCACAATACCTTCATACAGAATAATAAACATTATTCTGTAAATTGAGTTTGTGTCTTTATATGCCCTGTTTGTGAACAGAATTCCCACTCACCTGAAGAAGGAGCTTAAGGCTCCGAAAGCTTGTGGCTTTTGCTACATAATAAACCTGTTGGACTTTAACCTGATGTTGTTAAACTTCTTACTGTGTTTACCCCAGTCCAACGCCGGCATCTCCACATCAACACTCTAGCACTCAGACTTCAATTACCAACCAATCAACACTCCCTTCTTATGTAGAATAAACTGTTGTTCCCTTTACTATTGGTATTCCTGTGAACTGACCTGACGAGTGCAAGATAAAACTTCAACAACATGCCTCTTTTTTCAACAATACAAAAATTAAAGTTGGGCAAATACAGAAATTTTGATACATTTAATGACATTGACCAGTTTAATGCCATTTTCAGGGGAAAAAATGACCACTGAAAGGAATTTCACAAAGATTCAGCTCCCTCATATTGGAGGAAATGGTGAACAGTGGAACAAATAAGACATCCTATTCCAATGGACTGACAGAAGGCCCTTTCAGATTCTGCTTTTGAATTTTGTCTGTCAAGGAGAAAGCATGGTTTACAAGTACTTCAGATCATTTGATTTTGTGTGCGGGTTAGGCAGCAGAGATGTTTTTCCCTACATCAGTCAGTCTTTATCACTTTACAGTGATGCCCTTTGTTTTCCATGGGTCTCAGCCACATTTCAGAGGCTAATGAACTAGGTACTAAGGAGATTAGAAAACCATTTATTTCCCAATGATTAAAAGAACTACACAGTGCCGTTTTATTGTGAGTTCAAGTTAATATAAATCTCATGGCACTAACCCCTAGCTTGGATTAGTGAAACTGTTGAATAACTCATTAAAATATTATATGGCAGAAATTTGTTATGATGAACCAGATCTCTGGAGTTAGTTCATGTTGTTTAGATGATATAACTATCACTGGTGCTTTTTGAGACACCGAACCATTTCAGTGGTCCAAAGGTTACAATAGGGTTAACTATTAATCTAAACAAACATGCATTAGGTCAAAGGTAATAGGCTAGGCAAATGACTGAAGAATCTTACAGTATTCAAGACACAGGAAACAAATAGTGTCCTAACTCCAGAAATACCTACAAGTTTAGTTCTTACAGGCTCCCGTAGTGTGTTCACTGCCCCCTTTGCAATGCCTATCACACTTGTTAGACTTAAATGCAAAAATCTATATATTATCCATGCAGATAAGGAAGATGCTATATTCAATGCCTTGCCTGTGTGTGACATAGTTGGTCTCAGCCATGGTAATAGGGGAGTTGCATTTTGAATAATTTTTACTTTAAGTGCAGGCAGAAATTTGGTAGTAGCAGAATTCCTGTTCATTATACACCTTCTCTGATTTTCCTTTTTACTGAATTTAGTGGACAGCCAATCAGTTTTCTGGATGCATCCAAAGTGAAAATCACCCACTTTGTCTCAGTGCCGATAGGTAAGGTAGAAAAGAATCAGCTAGGCTAGCTCACTAATTGTTACTCTGCACAGAAAGGTTTAAACAAAACCCCTGCATCGAGGAGCACAAGAGATGGGGCGGCACGGTAGCACAGTGGTTAGGACTGCTGCTTCATAGCGCCAGGGATCCGGGTTTGATTCCTGGCTTGGGTCACTGTCTGTGTGGAGTTTGCACCTTCTCCCGTGTCTGCGTGGGTTTCCTCCGGGTGCTCCGGTTTCCTCCCACATTCTGAAAGACGTGCATTGACCCGAACAGACGCCAGACTGTGGCGACTAGGGGAATTTCAATTGCAGTGTTAATGTAAGCCTTACTTGTAACTGTGATTGAAGAATGGGACTCTTTAGAGTGAATTAATTAGGTTCAATGTATTGGAACTGCCCTGTTCATTATGAAAACAGCAACTTTTGGTTGCCAATCACTTCCATTTAAGGTGCAGTAGTCAGTTTAATTGGCAGCCCCCAGCCCTGGAGGGATGAGAGATCAAGCCTTCATTTCCTGCCCATAGAGTGGACAGCAGAACACATATTCTCTGTGCATTGGCAAGATTAGATTTTACTCAAGTTGGTAAGAAATATTAATTAGCTAACTAATATGTTACAGTTTATTTTCATTTTTACAAATATAGACCAAAATTGTGTTCTAGCTGATTAGTGATATGTTCAAATAAAGTATGTTAAAACAATTTCTATCTGGTGGTGTCTCATTAATGTGTTAATTAATCTTTTTCTAGGGAGACTGGAGCACAAGTTTATGATTGGCATATTATATAACCACAGAATTCCTACAGTGCAAAAGGAGGCTGTTCAGCCCATCAAGTCTACACTGATTCTCCAAAAGGGCATCTTACCCCCATAAAATAAGAACATCCATTGCCACTTCTAAAACCTCAGCAAGCAACTCTAACCAAAGTTTGAATCCAAGCTGGAAGGGTGAGAGAGCATATATATCCAATCCAATATCATGCAGATCTTATAGGTGCTGGCTTCATACACCAAAATCTAATTAGAAAAACTCACTACAACAGGCAGGCAACCTGACATTTCCTTAGTTTTTGCTGACAGCAATGGTCCACTTCCTCCTTTTATTATACAACCCACCGCTGTCTAGTGCACCCTATTTGTAGTTTGACCAGGCATCGATTAGGATCACATGATGTTTCTCTGAATAAAGGAACTGGGAGATGAAGTGGTTGCCTTTTAATACCCAAATTGTGAATAAATCCCAAAAATCAGTAGAAGTGGACAATCTCTCAGTTTGGAGAAAGCTCATGGTATCCAGCTCCAGTACATAATGGCTAGTGTACTCACTGCATGAAAAGAAACTAATGCATGCAGTTTTTTTAAACAACATAATCATTTTTCAATCATTTCTGGCTGAATGCCTGCACCTTATAATGTTGCAAATCAGCCACAAGTAGTGCAATTCTTTTATCATGATGCAACATCCTGTGCTTCGCACCATTGTATGCAATATTCCCTCTCAGTCTTTTCATTCACCTACACTTTAAATGTAGCATGTTTTAAAGCGCCAGTCTCTGTCTCTCTCAGCCTACTGAGGTGTGAAATGTGTCTACCCGATTACTGTAACACACTGATCTATTTCCTTTACCAGCACTGTTTAGAATCAGCGAAGTATCAGTGAATGCAACATGTACTGACTACATGAGCAGTTGTTATGGTAACCAGCCAGGCTTACAGAATCATGTTTTGCTCTGCTCTGAACACTGGCATTCACTCGTACTATTAATTTTAAACATTACCGCAGCTTACAGCTGAGCGAATGCCAACATAATCATTGCAGTGATCACCTGGAAAATTACTTCACTCTTGGATGAAGTGAGAGAAGCAGAACACCCACACGTTAAAACACGCTGCAAATTAACCATATTTGTTCCATGATGTGCATCATGTCGAATTCATTTTACTCTTTAGGAGGCCAAACATTTCCCTGGACAGAAAGCAATAAAATTCAATGGGCGGATTAGTGCCAAGCCACACTAATGACCTGTTTTACAGGCATGAAACCATTTATTTTCCTACAAAGCATATTTTTGTGCTAAGGACCAGAGTAGCTGGTCATCCTTTGGGTCAAGGGTGACATCAGGCTGTGTAAGAGCAGGATGTCAGTGTGACAGATAAAATCAAATAGTGGAATGCTACATCAAACACAAAATATTTGTCATTAATTAAGTTGGACCCCAGTCAACCCATTTCTTAATACATCTACCAAACTACATTAGCCTGAATGCAAAGCCTTTCTTACTTTTCTTGAAGCCCAGGTGAGGTATTCTGGCGATGGGAGTGTTGCGATCACACATGAAGTTATGCAAAGCCTTTAGGAAGTGTTGCTCTGCAGAAAGAAGGTCATTGGAATTGGCTAGTTCATTCGCTTGTGCACTTCCAGCTGCCATACTTTCTGATTCAACTTTGTTCTGGAAGGAAAAATATCTTGCATTGAAATTCAAGAATTAAAAAGACAGAACCATCTTGCAACAAGAATGTCATGGTAACAAATGAGGGCTGAGAGTCCGGAGTATATCACCATCTGACAGAGAGACTTGCTAACAACAAGGCAATCCACTAAGGAACAATGGTGTAAATCGGGGTAGACAATCTACAATCTGGCAAGTGAAGAGGTCCATGCAAACCTATAACCCAAACCTCTCACTAAAGCTCTATAGTCTTTCTACTGCCATTCGTTAACTGCATTTAGTTTATCTAGCTGGCCTCTGTTGAGAGAACAATGAAGAAGAAACACCAATTCTGCATAGACTCAGTCAGGGTTTGACAATGTATGACAAATTACATATTGTAACACTTATTGTGCAACTGGAACTGATCACAATATTTATAAAAGTCAGTCTGCCAACAGGATTGACAGGCAGGAACTGAAGGGATGTACAAAACAAGATCTTAACTACTTATCGAGCCACTGTTCAGTCAGTCAGTCAATTGCAGGTCAACACATGAACTTTTGATTTGATTTATTATTGTTACATGTATTAGTATACAGTGAAAAGTATTGTTTATTGCAAGGTATGCTGTTCATAGAGAAGGAAAGGAGAGAGTGCAGAATGTAGTGTTACAGTCATAGCTAAGGAAGATCAACTTGGTGCAAGGTAAGTCCATTCAAAAGTCTGATGGCAACAGGGAAGAACCTGTTCTTGAGTTGGTTGGTACGTGACTTCAAACTTTTGTATCTTTTTCCCAACGGAAGAAGGATCCTTAATTATGCTGGCTGCTTTGCCGAGGCAGCGGGAAGTGTAGACGGAGTCGATGGATGGGAGGCTGGTTTGCGTGATGGATTGAGCTTCATTCATGACCCATTGTAGTTTCTTGTGGTCTTGGACAGAGCAGGGGCTATACCAAGCTGTGATACAACCAGAAAGAATGTTTTCTATGGTGCATCTGTAAAGGTTGTTGAGAGTCGTAGCGGACATAACAAATTTCCTTAGTCTTCTAAGAAAGTAGAGGCGTTGGTGGGCTTTCTTAACTATAGCATTGGCATGGGGATACCAGGACAGGTTGTTGGTGATCTGGACACACAAAATCTTGAAGCTCTCAACCGTTTCTACTTTGTCCCCATTGATGTAGACAGGGACATATTGTCCACTACCCTTCCTGAAATTGATGACTATCTCCTTTGTTTTGTCGACATTGAGGGAGAGATTATTGTTGCCGCACCAGTTCACCAGACTCTCTATCTCATTCCTGTACTCTGTCTCGTCATTGTTTGAGATCCGACTCACTACGGTGGTGTCATCAGCAAACTTGAAAATTGAGTTGGAGGGGAATTTGCCACACAGTCATAGGTGTATAAGGAGTATTGTAGGAGGCTGAGAACACAGCCTTGTGGGGCACCGGTGTTGAGGATGATCGTGGAGGAGGTGTTGTTGCCTATCCTTACTGATTGTGGTCTGTGAGTTAGGAAGTTCAGGATCCACTTGCAGAGGGAGGAGCCGAACCCCAGGCCACAGAGTTTGGAGATGAGTTTCATAGAAATAATGGTGTTGAAGGCTGAGCTGTAGTCAATAAACAGGAGTCCGACATAGGTGTCCTTGTTAGCTAGGTGTTCCCAGGTTGAGTGCAAGGCCAGAGAGATGGCGTCTGCTGTGGACCTGTTGAGGCAGTAGGCAAACTGTAGTGGATCCAGGCAGTCTGGGAGGCTGGAATTGATTTGTGCTATGACTAACCTTTCGAAACATTTCATAATGATGGATGTCAGAGCCACCGGACAATAGTCATTAAGGTACGCTGTTTGGCTTTCTTTGGTACTGAGATAATGGTCCTCTTTTTGAAGCAGATAGGGACCTCAGAGTATTGCAAAGAGAGGTTGAAGATATGTGCGAATATCCCTGTCAGCTGGTCCGTACAGGATCTGAGTGCTCGTCCGGGTACCCCATCCGGGCCAGTCGCTTTCCGTGAGTTGACTTTCGAGAAGGCTGCTCTGACATCTGTGATGGTGACCTCGGATACAAGTTCATCCGAGGCTTCAGGGGTGGAGGGCGTGCTCTCGCTAACCTTTTGCTCAAAACGGGCATAGAATGCATTGAACTCTTCAGGGAGAGGTGTGTTGGTGCCAGCGAATTTACATGCCTTCATCTTGTAGCCTGCTTTGTCTTGCAGACCTTGCCATAGTCGGCAGGGGTCCGTGAGGCTAGCCTGGGGCTGTAGCTTGGTCCGGTACTGTCTTTTGGCATCTTTGATGGAACCTCTTAGATCATATCTGGCTTTCTTGTATAGTCATGATGTGGAGATGCCGGCGTTGGACTGGGGTAAACACAGTAAGAAGTTTAACAACACCAGGTTAAAGTCCAACAGGTTTATTTGGTAGCAAAAGCCACACAAGCTTTCGGAGCTCTTAGCCCCTTCTTCAGGTGAGTGGGAATTCTGTTCACAAACAGAGCTTATAAAGACACAGACTCAATTTACATGAATAATGGTTGGAATGCAAATACTTACAACTAATCAAGTCTTTAAGAGACGAAACAATGTGAGTGGAGAGAGCATCAAGACAGGCTAAAAAGATGTGTATTGTCTCCAGACAAGGCTGTCTTGTCTGGAGACAATACACATCTTTTTAGCCTGTCTTGATGCTCTCTCCACTCACATTGTTTCGTCTCTTAAAGACTTGATTAGTTGTAAGTATTTGCATTCCAACCATTATTCATGTAAATTGAGTCTGTGTCTTTATAAGCTCTGTTTGTGAACAGAATTCCCACTCACCTGAAGAAGGGGCTTGGAGCTCCGAAAGCTTGTGTGGCTTTTGCTACCAAATAAACCTGTTGGACTTTAACCTGGTGTTGTTAAACTTCTTACTTTCTTGTATAGATCAGGGCCGCCTGACTTGAATGCCTTAGACCTAGACTTCAGAAAACAGTGGATATCCCTGTTCATCCATGGTTTCCGGTTGGGAAACAAGCAGATTTGCTTCTTTGGCACACAGTCTTCTACACATTTACTGATGAAGTCAGTTACTGTAGTGGTGTACTCGTTCAGGCTGGTGGCAGAGTTTTTAAATACTGACCAGTCCACTGACTCTAAGCAGCCCTGTAGGAAATCATCCGATTCCTCAGACTAACATTGCACAATTTTCTTTTGACGGATTCTCCCGCTCCAGTTTTTGCTTGCAAGTCAGGAGCAGGAGCTCAGCCTTGTGGTTTGATTTGAACTAGAGCCAATATTAAGGATACCATTATTTTCTGCTGTTCAGCTCAAAATGGAAATCTGGATCTCAATTTTGAATAACTGGGCACACGGTGGTGCATTTGACTGATTTAAAGATTGCAGGAAGGGTCATTGTTAACATTGTCCTTCCCACCTCAATCTTCCATTACTCAAGATGGATAAAAGGTCATTGGCGCAGCAAACCTACAGAAGTGGCACCGTCTGCAATGTAAAGTTCACCAAGAGTGGAGTGGGAAGATGCCCTGACCTTAGCTGATAGGGTAAAGGGGTTGCTGAGATTCTCCACGACACAAGAGAGAAATAAATAAATACAAGCCAAACCAAATCTGATTTACGTACTTATAAAAATCAGGTTTGCAAACCTGTCCAACAAAGTCTTGGAACAAAGACAGACCTGTTTTATAGACAGTAACTCAATTATTTTCCTACAAAGCCAAAAGAAGAACATTTACCCAAGCAATGTGGAAAAACAGGAAATGTAAATTGTAGAATTCAATTTTATATTTCTCCTACTATTATTCCTACAAGATTCAATATCTTGTTAGCGGCTTGCACAATGCAACATTTAACAATTTTCCAGCCCCCTGCTCGGCTGCGTATTTCCCTGTGGCAGGCCCGGCGGACCATTGAAATCTCTGTTCACATCAGCGAGACTAGAAGATCCTGCCGACGTGAAGGGCTGGAAAATTCCAGCCTTTGTGACTGCAGGAGCCGTCATTGTCAAGTCCAGTCTTGCTCCAACATTCACATTAACTGCAGAGGTTGCGAGAGTACTCACCTCGGTAACGCAGAGAAATGTTTGACAGCCACCATGTCGCTCTACCTCACTTTCTTAAATCTCTGGTTCACTCTCTTCCTTAACTTGCTTCAAGTTTCCAACTAGCTTATTTCCACTTCCTTTTTGTTTAAAATTTGTGGATAGGATGTGGATATTCCAAGCAAGACCAGCATTTGTTGCACATCTCCAATTGTCCTCAAGGGAGTGGAAGTGAACTGTCTTTCTTAATCACTGCAATCCATGTGGGCCCAGCCACAGTGCTGTTAGGTGGGGAGTTCCTGGATTTTATGCCAGCGACAATAAAGAAATGGTGACATATTTCAAGTCAGGATGATGTGGGACTTGGAATGAGAAGTGCAGATGGTGGTATTTCCATGTGCCTAGGTGCTAGAAGTCACAGGTTTGGAAGGGGCTGTCAAAGAAGAGTTGGCGAGCTAACTGCTGCAATGCATCTTGTAGATGGTACAACACTGTAGCTATAGCGCACTGGTGGTCGAGGGAGTGTCAAACTCCTTGAGTGTTGCCTCGAGAACCATAATTCCAATGAGTGGAGAATATCCCATCACACACTTGGTTTTTGGCTTGTTTTTGGGGATTCAGGTGGCAAGTTGCTTGCTGCAGAATATCTGGGAGTCACAGGTAAATAAGAGCAAACCTAATTCAACAGAGGATGAATTTATCCTAGATAGGACTAGGTAACCTCTAATAATCTACAGAAACCCTTCCAGTTCAGAGGAAGTTATATTTGACTGACACGTTTAGCTCTGTTTCCCTCTCCACAAATGCTATGTATTCCCAGCATTTTGTTTTTATTTCAGATTTTTAGCATCCATGATTTTGGCTTTTACTCTATTAACCTACATTTGTTATTAAGATACCACACCAAGTTCTAGGCTACAATGTTGTCAGACAGTGAGCGTGTGAAGATTCCCCCATTTTCCAAGTTATACACAGTGGTGGAAGATAGAAGTGGCAGCATTGTCACCAAGCTTTAATACTGTATAGCATGCCTCTTTTTGACAACCTCAATTCATGACCAGCAGCTATGGACTTCACCTTCCTGCCAACAAGCCCTAAATGCTCTCTCTGGACACAATTTAAACTCGGAAAGACAAAGTCTAGAAATGTACACCTGCGTATTTTTCACACTTCAAGTAGATATGACATGAAAATGTCAGGCACTCAGTATATCTCCTTATGTAAAATATAGTAAGTACTGCATTCATTTATCATTGTCCTGCTCAGCCAGAGACAAGAACTTCAAACACTGCAACCTCCTCTTCAAGACTATTAACTTGCATCTCCAAAATACTTGCTTAAAGCACCCATTAACAATTAAATGCCCGTTTGAAAGGACACTGTTAACCTACTAAAACTTTATAGTTAACTGAAGAATTCAAATAAAATGATGCTCCTGGGGTGCTGATGCATTCCAGCACTGACACCCCTGCCCCACTAATAATGGAAAGCCCTAGGTGTACCGGCGGACACAGCATGTTCCCTCTCCTGGCCATGGATATGCAATCAGGCCAACTGACCCCCAATACTTGGGCCAATGGCCAGGCTCAAGATAGACCATAGAGTCATAGCGTTATACATTGCAGAAAAGGTGCTTCGGCCCATTGAGTTGCACCAACAATAACTACCACTAAAGACTCACTAATCCCATTTTCCAATATTTGCCCCATATCCTTGAATGTTATGACCTTTCAAGTGCTCATCCAAATACTTTTTAAAGGTTGTAAGATTTCTGGCCTCCACCACCTTCCCAGGCGGTACATTCCAGATTCCCACCAGCCTCTGAGTGAAAACATTTTTTCTCAAGTCCCTTCTGAATCTCCTGCCCCTTACCCTAAAACTATGCCCCCTCATGATTGATCCCTGAAACAAGGGGAATAGATGCTTCCTATTCACCCTGTCCATACCCCAATAATTTTAAGCACCTTAATCATGTCACCTCCCCACCCCCTCAGACCAGACCAAAGAGGTTTCCTCTGCCCGCTCTTCTCTGCACCTCTGAAATATCATTCATCTGTTTTTACCCCATCTCACTGCTGCTGAAATTCTCTCATGCCTTTGTCACACCCAAATTCAAGTTTTCCAATACAACTTGCCGGCTTCACTCCACATTGCTAAACCATTCAACCACCCCTGGCCTCTGTAGCTGCCTATTCGCTGCTCTTCCAAAGCTGATCTAATAATAGCCTCCCTCCCCTGTCATTGATGATAATGTTTTCAGCCACCTTGCTTCTAAACTCTAGGATTCCCTTCTTAAAATTCTAATTTGTTATTTCCCTCTAATACCTATCTCTTTGACAGCATGTTTGGCCACTATATTTAGTCACCTCCTATTCCTACTCAGATTTAATACTAACTTTGAGCCTCCTTAAGACACTCTGCTACTTTAAGATCTGAATGCAAGTTGCTGCTGAAGCATTCCAGGAATTATGGAGCAAGAAAGAATCTTCATCTATTTTATACCTGTTGCATGCTCAGAACGCCTCAAGAACCGCACAGCGCTGGTACACTTTCATTTTAAACAAAGTCACCATTGTTTTATAGGCAATCATTGTGTTGGTGAGCTATAAATCTAGGTTAATACATCAGGAGAACTCGCCTGTCCTTCAAATAATGCCATGAGATCCTTTAAATCCACTGGGTACGCAGACAGTGCATCAGATTAATGAATCATCCAAATGATGGCACCTCTGACAATGCAATACTCACACACTATTGCACTGGAATGACCATTCTAAATTATTTGCATAAATCCTGGAGTGGGTTTAAACTTATGATATCCTGACCTAGATACAAGTGTGTCACCATAGACAAGGCCAACACCAGTTAAACCGGTTTCTCCTACAAAAAGGAGCGCTTAACCATTAAATTGACAGACAAAACCTGGCCCACCACAAAAACCAAGACACTGTGTTGCTGAAACTAAGACTCAGATTCCAAAAACAGCCTATTTATACACAAGCATTCATTCAGTATAGCAAATAGCAAAACCACCCTTTCAGAAGATATCCAGAATGAGCCACAGGCTGATCACTAACACATTCCACGTTAAAAGAGAAATGTATTTTAGCAGGTATCAGCATTACTTAACAGTATAGAAATCATAGAAATCATAGAAACCCTACAGTGCAGAAGGAGGCCATTTGGCCCATCGAGTCTGCACCGACCACAATCCCACCCAGGCCCTACCCCCACATATTTTACCCGCTAATCCCGCTAATCTACGCATCTCAGAACTCTAAGGGGCAATTTTTAACCTGGCCAATCAACCTAACCCGCACATCTTTGGACTGTGGGAGGAAACCGGAGCACCCGGAGGAAACCCACGCAGACACGAGGAGAATGTGCAAACTCCACACAGACAGTGATCTGAGCCGGGAATCGAACCCGGGACCCTGGAGCTGTGAAGCAGCAGTGCTAACCACTGTGCTACCGTGCCGCCCTACTGTGCTACCGTGCCGCCCTTGGATGGTTGGTCATATAGCAAATGACCAACCATCAACTAATCTCCTCGGGCCTGTGTGGAAGAGGTCAAAGGGAATAAAAGTTAGATCCCTAAGGGTCAAGGTAATTCCAAGATGACAAACCTGCTGAAAGATCAGAACCAAATTAACACTGCAACAGACTTGATAATCCAATAACTCAAGTTTGGCAAGTATACAATAATAGAATGCCGTTATCTCTGGACTATGAAATGAACCTGGCATTTTGCAGGAAGCTTGCATTTTTGAGATAACCCCATAACCCAAAATTCTAAACTGGTTCTGGGAAAGGAGTTTATCACTGGATTTTCTGACGAAGAAGTGACCTGATTAAACAAGGAAGGCAAATAGAAGCGAAGTGGCGAGGTTGGGTTTCATCCTGTTGTGCTGCAGAAGAACTCATACAGAACATCTGGTACTCAGGAGTAGTAAACAAAGCTCTCTACTTATTGATGTATCCTGGGACCTTAGTTGAAGATGTCAGAGATGGAATCTTTCAATGGAGATATTAAACCTATGTCCTCTCTGATAGCTGCAAAAGGTCCCATGACATGTTTAGAAGAGTAGTAGTCGAATTCTTCCTGGTGTTGTGGTCAATAATTATCTCTCCTTCAACATTAATAAAACAGATTACTGAACTATTACCATATTGCGGGTCGGTTTTGCTGTGTGTAAATTGACTGCTGTATTTCCTATATTCCAACAGTGACTATACTTTAACTGGTGTAAAATACTTTGTAACATAAGTTGTAAAAGGCACTGTATAAATTAAGTATTTCTTCATTTAGTTGACTGGATTCTGTCCTCATCAAGATACCAAGCCATCCCCATTTTGTAGCCATTTAAAATATGGCAGAATGTCAAAAATAATGGTCATGAAATCAGGCAGCGCCAAAGAAAAACTGTTCAGTTAAGGATGAGCAGGTGTTGAGTGAACAGTTTCACCACAAACAAATAGTGAAGCTTCTACCACCAGAGACTGCCAGCTTGCGGTGTCAAAATCTTATCGAGCAAATGAGACACAATATTACTGAGCGAGCCCTGCCAGAGGGAAAAATTCTCCAAAACCAATCCTCACCGCGGCAAACGACCACACACCTTTTCTTCCTTGACATCCGACTGGCTGGGCCGCCGGTTCTCCC
Source organism: Mustelus asterias (assembly GCF_964213995.1). Lineage (NCBI taxonomy): Eukaryota > Metazoa > Chordata > Chondrichthyes > Carcharhiniformes > Triakidae > Mustelus > Mustelus asterias. The sequence continues at coordinate 62,803,875 of NC_135816.1, forward strand.
GCGATGGGCTCTCGTTGCTCTTTCTGCTTGTCAATTTTTTCTTCTTTCGAGACCGTCCTTTGAGGTGAGTTGCTGCAAGGAAGAACAAAACAAGGAAAAGCATCAGTGGCAAGTAGCTGCTTTAGATTCTTTAGATCATTGCTCAAGGCAAAGCACACATTTTTTTTTTTTCCAAATATGGAGTTGTGCTTGGCTCCAGCCAAGTATATTCAATAACTGCTGAAATTTGCATACCATTCCCTTGGTGTTGCTTTTCTCTCCCTTCTGTGGTTTTCTTCTGGTATGAAGGGTAATTTCAATAAATGAATTCCATGCGCTTCAAAATACAGTATAAGCAACCACCCTCAGGCGATTTACATGGCATTTCTGGCGTATAGAATCATAAGCAGCAAATAATGTAAACAGTGTCAACAAACTCAACAATCTTCTTGCACATTAACCCCTTGCATACTATCAACCAAGAACCAGTCCACATGCTGACATTAAAGTTATAAGCATTCACTCCCCGGGAGTTCGAATATAGACCACCTTGCCTCCCACCCACAAATATAAACACCATGAAAGTTATGTCAAAGGGACTGGAAACCACAGCCTTCTTTTGTTGCTACTTTTAAATTCGGGTTGAGATTACTTACTGTAGCTACAACACTGAAATGTAAAAACGAATACATGCAATGATTGACCCTTATCTACACTCCCATCAATAATCAGTCTGTCGCCACATGCACTCTGTCCATGACCCAACCCCAACCGGCTTTGTTACACAAGGCAAGCCAAGGGTCTGCTTGTTGCGGCAAAAGTAATTCAACTCGAATGGCAAATCCAACAGGACAATTGAAAACTCTCACTCAACCTGTTTAACTTCATTTAAATGTGCCTAAAGATGGAGAACGATAAAAGTAAATAAAATGCACAATGATCGCGATAAATCTGCATCATACCACAAGAAAATAAAACAAACAGTTCTGTCCAAGTATTTCCAAATACCATCACGGATACTATTTCAATTCCATGTAACTGTCCAACCACTTATCATTCCAATGCCATTATAAAAGAAAATTTTTGAGTCATTTGGCTTCCACATTACTGTAATTATAAAAGTTTATATATTCCTTCCTGTGTACTGGGATTTGTAATTAGTCTTAGATCGTTTCCTGTCTATTCACAATAATATTGTTTAAAAATTACCAAAATACAGATAGAAGCATAAAAGTATTTACACCCTTTCCTGTTTGATTTGTAATTATAATTTTACAAAACCCCTTTCTGCTTATTTGGAAATATAGTATTTTAACTATTTCTTCTTGTAATTTTTTTTACATGCTTCCTTCTCTGTATATTTGCTGCAAGAGTTTTATGTTGTTCCCTTCACATTAGGGATTTCAAGGTATTTCATATTCCTTCATGTATAACTGACTACTATGATACTTACAATTTTACGTTTTATCAGCCGGCACTGATCTTCCAGAGTTCACTCTGTGGCAGATCAATAGTACAAATTCCATTTAGTCCCCTGGAGTATTGTTCAGAGTAGAGGCTGCTGCTACACCAAAGCAATGTTGTGCCAGTGAGGTTAAATAAAAGCGGCTCCTGATAGTTCCGTGTTCCTTGATCTGCTCTTGATTATCTCAAAACAAATTAGCCCTGCCCTTAGATGCACTCACTAATATCCTCCCAAGTTACATGCACATATTAAAACAGCCAATTGAAATCACCACTGAAGCAGCGACAGGTTAAACAAGTCATTTACAGCGCACACTGAATCAGTAGTTTCCTGAATACCTAACCAATGAGAACAATTGGCTTTTTATTGCATCTTGTCCAAGTATGTGCAACTATTCAAATTTGCATTAACCCACCCAGCAGCTTTACATTGTGCAGAACTGTGTGGTGTCATCTTTCCCATTATGTGACCTTCAGAAAAGAAAAGGTGCTTTCAGAAATGTTCAATTGAACAATCTCCATTTACCTATTTTAGATAATATTTTGGCTTTTACAAGGTATCCAGCTTGCAGTCCTGGCACTGATAGCATCATGCTGTAACCAGGTTAGATAACCATCCTCCGCGCCAATTCATATCAGTTTATTTTTTATCTGAATAAACCATTATTATATCAAAAGGAGTTTAGGGTGAGAGTCACTTTCAACAGGAGATTGCAGGGTGCTGCTCTAAACATTCAGGAAGTCTGTCCATTCTTTGGGTCCCAACCACCCAGTCACTAATTTTAAACATATTTGTGAATAAATCCCCCACAATACTTTCAGGAAAATAATCATTCTAAAGAAGTCATGTTGGACTCGACACGTTGGGCGGAATTCTCCAGCCGCGCTGGTCTAAAAGCTGTCCGACCGTCAATGGCGTTTCACATTCTCCGCAACCTGCCCACTAAAATTCCAGTGGCAGGCGGGATGGGAGAATTCTGGCCATTATTTTTGTTTCTCTCTGTGGGCAGCATGGTGGTACAGTGGTTAGTACTACTGCCTCACAGCAACCGGGACCCGGGTTTGATTCCACCCGTCAGGTGACTGTCCATGTGAAGTTTGCACGTTCACCCCGTGGCTACATGGGTTTCCTCCGAGTGCTTCAGTTTCCTCCCACTGTCCAAAGACATGCAGGTTAGGTGGATTAGCCACGCTAAGTTGCTCCTTAGTGTCCAAAGATGTGTATGTTAGGGGGGGGGGGGACCTGGGAAAGATGTTCTTTCAGAGAGTTGGTGCAGACTCGATGGGCCGAATGGGCCTCCTTCTGCGCTGTAGGGATTCTATGATTCCACAGATGTTGTCAGGCCTGCAGCTTCAAATCAGCACTTTATATTTACTTCAGATTTCCGGCATCCAAGGTATTTAGCAATTATTCAAGAAAATTATAATTTCTATAAAAATAAATTCATGACATTCCAGTGGGACACTTGTCATGATCTTCGAAAGAAAGTTGCTCAAAGTCCATTCCCCTCTATTGAAAGCTACATTGCACAATTGCAGTGCGTGATTTGTAGCCTGTCTCGCAATCTGCATGAAGCAGGAATTTGAACTAACACGATGATCTTCATTCGGGTCCTTCTCATCTCCAAAACAATAGGTATTCGTCATTTAGAGTCTGAGCCCCCAAACAGAACCTCCCAAAACCAAGCGGGATCCCAAGCACAGATTTCTGTTAATTTGTCGTTAGATCAGACCTCTATATACTGGTTAACCTCATGCCACTTTATTTCTAATGCAATGCATTAGAGGAAATAATCTTCAATAATGATCTTCATTTGGAAGCTGAAAAGTCACTTTCAAAAAGAGGTCCCTGGGTACTGTATGTGTCAACACCTATAGGTTGTTCCTCCTGAAGATAAGCTTTAAGGCTACTCAGCATGAGTGGACTGGACGCTTAACCGCATTTCAGAGCAAATCTATAGACAGAAATTTCAGCTCAGCAAATGAGAACAAATTCCAAACCTTTTTATCTTCACTCATTGTATGCTGTCCTGTTATCTGAGATCTGTTGCATCGTGCAAGTGGAAAGAAATTGAAAATCCAAACCAATTTGGCTAATTCTGCTCTCCAACTCACCCAGGTTTGCTCAAGCTGCAAAGCATGCATTCCATACAGTCACCTTCCCCCACAATTCATGCCCAGACCAGCTGAAATATATCACAAATTTTACTAAGACCACTTCCCAATTATTAAATACAATGTCTTAATTCAACACTTGTACCCTTATCAACATCTAGCCAATCAACAATTGGTCATGTGATGGAAAACCATGTAGAATCTACAAGGTACACGAGAAACAATTAGAGTAGTAACTCTGAAGTAAGCAGGATTTGATTTTGATTTGATTTGATTTATTATTGTCACATGTATTAGTATACAGTGAAAAGTATTGTTTCTTGCATGCTATACAGACAAAACATACCGTTCATAGAGAAGGAAACGAGAGAGTGCAGAATGGAGTGTTACAGTCATAGTGAGGGTGTAGAGAAAGATCAACTTAATGTAAGGCAAGTCCATCCAAAAGTCTGACAGCAGCAGGGAAGAAGCTGTTCTTGCGTCAGTTGGTACGTGACCTCAGACTTCTGTATCTTTTTCGCGACGGAAGAAGGTGAAAGAAAGAATTTTCGGGGTGTGTGTGGGGTCCTTAATTATGCTGGCTGCTTTGCCGAGGCAGCGGGAAGTGTAGACAGAGTCAATGGATGGGAGGCTGGTTTGCATGATGGATTGGACTACATTCACGACCCTTTGTAGTTCCTTGTGGTCTTGGGCAGAGTAGGAGCCATGCCAAGCTGTGATACAACCAGAAAGAATGCTTTCTGTGGTGCATCTGTAAAGGTTGGTGAGAGTCGTAGCTGACATGCCAAATTTCCTTAGTCTTCTGAGAAAGTAGAGGCGTTGGTGGGCTTTCTTAACTATAGTGTCAGCATGGGGGGACCAGGACAGGTTGTTGGTGATCTTGACACCTAAAAACTTGAAGCTCTCAACCCTTTCTACTTTGTCCCCATTGATGTAGACAGGGGCATGTTCGCCTTTACACTTCCTGAAGTCAATGACCTTCTCTTTTGTTTTATTGACATTGAGGGAGAGATTTTGTTGCCGCACCAGTTCATCAGATTCTCTATCTCTTTCCTGTACTCTGTCTTGTCATTGTTTGAGATCTGACCCACTACAGTGGTGGCGTCAGCAAACATGAAAATCGAATTGGAGGAGAAATTGGATTCAGAGGATACAGAAGAAAGAGCAGACAGTCAGAATACTTCATCGGTTTACACAAATCCGTCCTGATGGTCAAGTGGATTATGACAAGCTAGGGTGCAGGAAGCCACATAGACCAACAAGGGTGGCATGGTAGCACAGTGGTTGGCACTGCTGCCTCACAGCGCCAGGGACCGGGTTCAATTCAGGCCTTGGGTGACTGTGTGTAGTTTGCACGTTTTCCCTGTGTCTGCGTGGGTTTCCTCCGGGTGCTCCGATTTCCTCCCATAGTCCAAAGCTGTGTGGGTTAGGTTGATTGGCCATGTTAAGTTGTCCCCTAAAGTCAGGGGGATTAGTAGGGTAAATACGTGGGGTTACAGGGATAGGGCATGGATGGGATTGTTGTCGGTGCAGGCTCAATGGGCCAAATGGCCTCCTTCAGCACTGTAGGGATTCTATGATTCTTTGAAGATACAAGTCTGAATTTTTGATCATGCTGAATTACATAATGTCTGCTGGAAAAACACTCAATTGCAGCATGTCTGGACTAGAGAGGTAAAAACCACCTTGTGTTTCAGTCTCAATTGCTAAATAGAATAATCCTGTTCCAAAGGCAAGAGGGAACTCTCTCCGAGGTATCCTTTTCTTCATCTTCTTGCTGTACACCGCTACCTGACTGTAAGGTCTCATTCTCCAAAGGTCTGGCTGTCTTTTTGGTAGTCATGATGTGGAGATGCCGGCGTTGGACTGGGGTAAACACAGTAAGAAGATTAACAACACCAGGTTAAAGTCCAACAGGTTTATTTGGTAGCAAAAGCCACACAAGCTTTCGGAGCTCCAAGCCCCTTCTTCAGGTGAGTGGGAATTCTGTTCACAAACAGAGCATATAAAGACACAAACTCAATTTACATGAATAATGGTTGGAATGCGAATACTTACAACTAATCAAGTCTTTAAGAAACAAAACAACGTGAGTGGAGAGAGCATCAAGACAGGCTAAAAAGATGTGTATTGTCTCCAGACAAGACAGCCAGTGAAACTCTGCAGGTCCACGCAACTGTGGGGGTTAGAAATAGTGTGACATGAACCCAATATCCCGGTTGAGGCCATCCTCGTGTGTGCGGAACTTGGCTATCAGTTTCTGCTGTCCCGAGGCATGGTACATTGGGGAAACCATGCAGATGCTGCAACAACGGATGAATGAACACCGCTCGACAATCGCCAGGCAAGACTGTTCTCTTCCTGTTGGGGAGCATTTCAGCGGTCACGGGCATTCGGCCTCTGATATTCGGGTAAGCGTTCTCCAAGGCGGCCTTAGCGACACACGACGGCGCAGAGTCACTGAGCAGAAACTGATAGCCAAGTTCCGCACACACGAGGACGGCCTCAACCGGGATATTGGGTTCATGTCACACTATTTCTAACCCCCACAGTTGCCTGGACCTGCAGAGTTTCACTGGCTGTCTTGTCTGGAGACAATACACATCTTTTTAGCCTGTCTTGATTCTCTCTCCACTCACGTTGTTTTGTTTCTTAAAGACTTGATTAGTTGTAAGTATTTGCATTCCAACCATTATTCATGTAAATTGAGTTTGTGCCTTTATATGCGCTGTTTGTGAACAGAATTCCCACTCACCTGAAGAAGGGGCTTGGAGCTCCGAAAGCTTGTGTGGCTTTTGCTACCAAATAAACCTGTTGGACTTTAACCTGGTGTTGTTAAACTTCTTACTGTCTTTTTGGTGTCAGGGGAACCAAAATGGTGGATATCAGACAAATAGAGATGAACGCTCAAAAGTGGCATCACAATCAGCATAGTGTGAAGAACAAAAGGGGTAAATTACAGGTAAGTATTTAGCTCATTGGTCAGTAATAATGACCAGGTGATCTGTTTTTGAGAGGTTGGTGAAAGATAAATATTGGCTCGGACACTAGTGCTAATCTCCCAACTGTTCTTTGAAATACTGTCATGGGGTCGCATGCATCAACTGCAGAGCATCAACATTGATTTAATGCCTAATCTGAAAGATGGAACCTCCAACAACATAAGGTGTTCTCTGTACTGCACGAGGACAAAGAACTAGATTTTTGAGCACAAGTCTTTGAAGTGGAACCTGAACCCACAACCTTCTGACAGATGAGAGTGTCACCAACTGAGCCACAGCAGCCACTAACCTGCCATAGACACACGAATAAGGAGGAGGAGGCCATTTGGTCCCTCAAGCCTGCTCTGCCAGTTGATAAGATCATGGCTGGTCTGATTGTGGCCTCAACTCTACTTTCCGGTTTACTAACTGGACTATTTGACTCCCCTGGCAATCAAAAATCAATCGAACTCAACCTTAAAAAGATTCAATGACCCAGCCTGCACTGCTCTCTGGGGAAGAGAATTCTATAAACCAACACCCCTCAGTAAACAAAATTCTCCTCGTCTATCTTAAATGAGAGACCCTTATTTTTATACAATGTCATCTGATTCTAGTCTGTCGCACAGAGGAAACATCCTTTCAGCATCCATCCTGTCAACTTCCCTCAGAATGTTTCTATAAGATCACCTTTCGTTTATTTTAAACTCCAATGGATACAGGCCCAAACCTATCCAACCTTTTCTCATGGGATAACCCCTTCATCAGGAAGCAGTCAAGAGAATCTTCTCTGAACTTCTTCAAATGCAATTATGTCCTTTAAGTAAGGAGACAAAGCTGTACATAGTCCTCCTGATGTAGTCTCACCAACATCCTGTACAGCAGCAAAACTTTCTTACTTTAATATTCCATTCCCTTGTAATAAACACCAATATTCCATTTGCCTTCCTGATCACTTGCTGTATCTATTAGGGCGGCATGGTGGCACAGAGGTTAGCACTGCTGCCTCTGTGGGACCCGGATTCGATTCTTGTCTTAGTCAGTCTGTGCAGAGTCTGCATGTTCTCCTCGTGTCCGCATGGGTTTCCTCTGGGTGCTCACAGTCCAAAAGATGAGCTGGTTAGGTGCACTGGCCATGCTAAATTCGCCCTCAGTGTACCTGAACAGGTGCCAGAGTGTGGCGACCAAGGGATTTTCACAGTAACTTCATTGCAGTGTTAATGTAAGCCTACTTGTGACACTAATAAATAAACTTAAAACTGATGTGTGATTCATGTACCAGGAAACCCAGGTCTCTCTGTACCCGAGTTCTGCAATATCTCTCTATTTAAATAATACACTGCTTTGTTTTTCTCCCTGCCATGTGGACAAGTTCACATTTCACCGAAAAGTATTTTACATGGACAAGGCCCTCAAAACCTCCCACTGAACTTTAGCAGAATGATCAGGAGGTTTATATTTCGTAATCATATTGGCATTAATATACTTCAGAGCCGGAAAAAAAACACTTGAACCAATACAGCTCTTTACTCATCACATGGAGGGAAATTCCACCGGCAGGCACCAGATTTTATTGCTGCCCTGATCTGCCGGAATGAAAACTTGTTTACTGCAGGCTTCAGTTTCACAGAACAATATCATAATACTACATTTTACTTCACTCAGATCCAACGATGAAACCAAATTTCTCTATAACATTTCCATTCCCCTACAGTTCAGTTTTTCATAATCCATGCTGAAAATCTATGGTGTAGTTGTCAACTTCCTGTGTTTTATACCAGCAGTCAGCAATTTGGGCAGAGCTAGCACCAGCCACATAGTGGCTGAAATGTTTCTGAATTCCCAGTAACCTGCACACATTTGCAGAAGAGGCAAGCTGACACTCTTTTAAAAAGTCATAGTGAGCTTGCTGACTCCCAGACAAAAATGTACATGTTCACCATTTGCATTTTTTTTGCTCTTAAATTGCCACATCGTATGCAAGGTTTCCAGTTTTCAGAGAAAACAATTGCAGAATGTGGTCCCAAAACTAATACAAGTTCTGAAATCTATTGTAATGAAGCTGTTGGAACTTGAAGAAGTGGTCTCAATCGTTGGCTCCTGTTCAGCTGCAAGTTGTTTTTTTTAAGCTGTTGAATTTTTTGAAGTTGTTTGCCAGCTTTTCCAAGGTTTGTCAGTTGATGTGCATGTTTCAAGCACTGTAGCCAGCTAAGCAGGTCTGCATACAATATACAGCAGACAAATGGGCCCTTTGGCCCATCTGGTCGATGCGGATATTGGTGCTCAACACCAGCCTCCTCTCAGTCAATTTTATTTTACCCTATTAGGAACCTCAGACATTTTTCCTGTTCGTCTCTCTGTCCATGCCACTTTAAAATTATAACTGCCCAAATGATCTTCTGTGATTGCTTCTAACTGGGAGCTACTCTGAGCAGAAAAAAAATAATTCTCCACACTCGGGATCACAGCAAAGTTTCAATCTTTGGACATAGTCAACTTCTGACTACCACTGAGATTTCGTCAGACGGTTTCTCCTTGTTCAAAGAGGGCAAAGAGAAGATCCATGTTTAACCGGTCTATTGTCAATCAATTGAAGAATGCCAGAAACCTATGCAGATTCAAAAAAGACAGTTTTTAAGGATGTTAACCAAACATCTCCAAATCAAATGCTGGTCACAGACCAGCTGGCATCAGGTTGAAGCCCTTTCAATGCGACTCCACTTCCATTTAGTAAGTGCACAAATGGTGCCCCCTGCTGTTTCATTTCAGAACAATCATAGGGACAGGTAGGGAACAAGGATGCAATAAGTGATGGAATTAGGAAATGTGAATTGGACAAGAAAGGGTTCACTTATGCTAACACCAAAATATTTTCAGCTTTATTTTGCTCTACTTCCACTCGCATCTCAGCTCATCTGCTTCTGAAACCCTTCCCCTTACCCTAAACTTGACTATCCTAATGCACTCCGAGGCGGCATCTCAACTTCCACCCTCCATAAACTTCACCTTTCCAAAACTCTGCTGCCTCTATCCTAACTTGCACCTAGTCCTATTCATCATCACCCCTACCCTCACAGTAGCTCTTGGTTAAGCAACGTCTTGATTTTAAAAATTTCATCCTTGTTTTGAAATCCCCTCCATGGTCTCACCTTTTCCATCTCTAAACTCTTCTAACTCTAGAACCTCCAAAATATCTGCGCTACTCTCAACTCTAGCCTCTTGCACAGCCTCCTGTTGTTCACTGACCTACACTAGAGCAAAATGTCAAGAAGCGAGCTGGGGAACAGAATGGTTAGCACAGAAAATAGGTCATTTGGACTGTGGAGCATTGCTTGCGATCTCTGCAACAGCAACTTAGTTAGTCCCACTCCTCTCTGCTCTTTCCCCAAAGCTTTGCAAATATAATTAGATGTTTTTGAAAGCCACAGTTGAACCTGCCTCCACCACACTCTCAGGCAGCTTATTGCAGTTCCTGACCACTCACTGCATAAAAAAAGCTTTTCCTCGTGTCAACTTTGGTTCTTTTACCATTCACTTTCAATCTACCCCCCTCTGCTTCTCCATCCGTCTGCAAACCAGAACCGTTTTATGTCTTCTACTTCGCCAGAGCTCGCATGATTTTAAACACCCTTAGCAAATCTCCTCTGAACTCATGTCTATCCATATCACCAGCATGCCTATGTCTTCTTGAAATCTATCACTAACCCCCTCATAGCTCAGTATATTCTAAGTTGTGTGCCAGGCTACTATAGATCTAGTATTATGGAACTACACAGAGTCATTTAGTAATGAATCCTCTAAAGAAGATCATAATATGACAGAATTTCATGTTAGGTTTGACAGTAATGTGCTTAAATTCGAAACTTAGATTTTAAATTTAACCAAAGCCAATTGTTAACTCAGAGGGCTGAGGCAGATTGGGTAATCAGACCAAAAAATATCACAGCTGATAGATAATGGAAAACATTTAAATAAATGATTCATAATTCTCAAGAAATATACATTCCCTTGAGTAATGAAAATCCCACTGGAAAAGTGGCCACAGCCATAGCTAAGCAAGAAATACAGTACTAGATTAAAACTACGAGGCTTGTAGTGTTGCCAAAAATAGTAATAAACCTTGAGGGCTGGAAGAATTACAAAAATCAGTAAATGATGACCAAGAAACTGATGGAAAGGGAGAAAATAGAATGAAAATAAAGCAAGAGCTTTTAAAATTATGTAAAAAGAGATTCATTAAAGTACAATAATAAAAGCAAGAGAGCTTTTAAACTAATAAGAGCTATGAAGATTATGGACTCAAAGCTTTAACCCCATTTTCTCTCTCCACAGATGCTGCCAGACCTGCCAGAGTTTTTCAAGCACTTTTATGTTTTTGTTCTGTTAAAGTACATGCGGGTCCCTTCCAAGCAGATACAGGAGAAATTATAATATGAAATAAGGATATGGCCAAGATGCTAAACAAATATTTAGTGTCTGTCTTCACAGTAGTAGACAAAAGCATACAGGAAATTGTGGGGATTTAATGATTCCTGGATTAGAATGTAACAAAATATATCCTCACTTTTCAAGGAAGAGAGAAAGAAAACAAGGAATTAAAGGCTAGTTAGTCTGACATCAGTGTAAAGGAAAATACTAGAATCTATTATTAAGGATGTTGTAACAGGGCATTTGCAAAATCACAATAATGTCAATATTGTTTTTATGAAAAAGAAAGTGTTTGTTGAATCTATTACAGTTGTTGAAAGTGCAACTAACAGAGTGGATAAAGGGTATTCAATATTCATGATTTATTTGGACTACCAGAAGGTATTTAATAAGGTGCCACACAGAGGTTGTTAAACACAAATAGGTCTCAAGGAATTAAGAGTAATATGGAGAGTATTAAAATAAAAACAGCTGCGTACAGAGTGGCCAAAAATAGTGGAGAAACAAGTGATTGGGAAAAATTTAAGAAACAACAAAGAGAGACTAAGAAAGCGATAAAGAAAGGAAGAATAGACTATGAAGCTAGGCTAGCAATTAATATAAAAAATGATAGTAAAAGTTTTTATAAATATATAAAAAGGAATAGAGTGGCTAGAGTGAATGTTGGACCCTTGGAGGACGAGGGGGGGGAGTTAATAGTGGGAAATGAGGATATGGCTGAGTCTTTAAATAAGTTTTTTGTGTCGGTCTTCACGGTGGACGACACAAATAGTTTGCCAAATATTAACGATAGAGGGTTGGCAGCAGGAGAAATACTTAATACAATTAATGTTACCAGAGAGGCAGTGCTGGGTAGACTAATGGGACTGAAGGTGGACAAGTCCCCGGGTCCGGATGGAATGCATCCCAGGGTATTGAAAGAAATGTCAGAGGTAATAGTGGATGCGTTAGTGATTATTTATCAAAACTCGTTGCATTCTGGGGTAGTGCCGGTTGATTGGAAAACGGCTAATGTTACGCCGCTGTTTAAAAAAGGAAGGAGACAAAAGGCGGGTAACTATAGGCCGGTCAGCTTAACGTCTGTAGTAGGGAAAATGCTGGAATCCATTATTAAAGAGGAGATAGCAGGGCATCTGGATAGAAATGGTTCGATCAATCAGACGTAGCATGGATTCATGAGGGGAAAGTCGTGCTTGACGAACATGTTGGATTTTTATGAAGATGTGACTAGGGCGGTTGATGGAGGAGAACCGGTGGATGCGGTGTTTTTGGATTTCCAAAAGGCGTTTGATAAGGTGCCCCATAAAAGGCTGCTGAAGACGATTAGGGCACACGGAGTTGGGGGTAGTGTGTTAAAGTGGATTGGGGACTGGCTATCCGACAGGAAGCAAAGAGTCGGAATAAATGGGTGTTTTTCCGGTTGGAGGAAGGTAACTAGTGGCGTGCCGCAGGGATCGGTACTCGGGCCGCAACTATTTACCATTTATATAGATGATCTGGAGGAGGGGACGGAGTGTAGGGTAACGAAGTTTGCAGACGACACAAAGATAAGTGGAAAAGTGAATTGTGTGGAGGACGGAGAAGTTCTGCAGAGAGATTTGGACAGGCTGAGTGAGTGGGCGAGGATATGGCAAATGGAGTATAACGTTGAGAAATGCGAGGTTATACACTTTGGAGGAAATAATAACAAATGGGATTACTATCTCAATGGAAACAAATTAAAACATGCTACCGTGCAAAGGGACCTGGGGGTCCTTGTGCATGAGACGCAAAAGCCCAGTCTGCAGGTACAACAGGTGATCAAGAAGGCAAATGGGATGTTGGCCTATATCGCGAGGGGGATAGAATATAAAAGCAGGGATGTCTTGATGCACCTGTACAGGGCATTGGTGAGGCCGCAGCTGGAATACTGTGTGCAGTATTGGTCCCCTTATATGAGGAAGGATATATTGGCATTGGAGGGAGTGCAGAGAAGGTTCACCAGGTTGATACCGGAGATGAGGGGTTTGGATTATGAGGAGAGGCTGAGGAGATTGGGTTTGTACTCGTTGGAGTTTAGAAGGATGAGGGGGGATCTTATGGAGACTTATAAGATAATGCGGGGGCTGGATAGGGTGGAGGCGGAGAGATTCTTTCCACTTAGTAAGGAAGTTAAAACTAGAGGACACAGCCTCAAAATAAAGGGGGGTTGGTTTAAGACAGAGTTGAGGAGGAACTTCTTCTCCCAGAGGGTGGTGAATCTCTGGAATTCTCTGCCCACTGAGGTGGTGGAGGCTACCTCGCTGAATATGTTTAAAGCGCGGATGGATGGATTCCTGATCGGTAAGGGAATTAAGGGTTATGGCGATCAGGCGGGTAAGTGGTACTGATCCACGTCAGATCAGCCATGATCTTATTGAATGGCGGGGCAGGCTCGAGGGGCTAGATGGCCTACTCCTGCTCCTATTTCTTATGTTCTTATATATCATCATATACAGAGGATTGGTCAATGGACAGAAATCAGAGTAGGAATAGATGGATCATTTTCTGGGTGACAAGTTGCACTTAGTGGCGTACCACAATGATCGGTACTAGGCCCTCAACTACTTGCAACAAAATCAATGACTTAAGGTAAAAGTAAGCTGTGAAGCACACGCAGAGGGAGCAATGGGGTATAGACCAGTTAAGTGAAGGAGTAAAAAGGTGGCAGATGGAGTGCAATGTGAGGAAATGTGAAATTATCCATTTTTTAAGAGAAAATAGAAAACACAATATTTTCCCCCAAAATGAGTGCTTAGTGAATGTTGGTACAGGAATTTGAGTGTACCTGCACACAAATCACAATGTTGACATGCACATACAGAAAATAATTAGGAAGGCAAATAGTAGGTTAGCCTTTGTGGCAAGGAGGTTTGCAGGCAAAAAATTAAGGAAATCTTGCTGCAATTAGATAGGGTTTTGGTGGGAACACTCCTGGAGCAGTGTGTAAAGTCTGGTCTCCTTACCCAAGGAAGAATAATTGGGTTGCTTAGAGTGGGTGTAACAAGGGTTCAGTAGAGTGATTCCTGGGATGAGAAGACTATTCTATGAGGAGAGATTGCAAAGAATGAACTTATATTCTCTGTACTTGAGAAGAATAGAAGGTAAGCTCATTGAAATGTATAAAATGTACACAGCACCTGATAGGGTAGTCGTCGAGAGGGTAGTTCCCATGGTCGGAGAGTCTAGAATGAGGGATCACCTCTGGATTAAGTGTTGGCTAATTAGGACTGAGATGAGCAGGAATTTCTTTATTCAGAGTGTTATGAAGTTTTATGGTCACCATTAGAGACTAGCTTTTTAATTCCAGATTTTATTAGTGGCAAATTCTCCAACTGTCATGGGATTTGACCTCACATCTCTAGACATTCATCCAGACCTCTGGATCACCAGTCCAGTCACATAACCACTGGCCTCCTCATACTGCTCTTTTTTTAACATTTCCATTGGCTCCTAGTCGAGCAACATGTCAATTTTAAAATTCTCAGCCTCATTTTCAAATCCCTCCTAGCTCTTGCTCCCATTTCCCTAACCAATGCAACTGTTAGAGATGAAATCAGAAACCCCAAGGTATACTATGAAGTTGGTCTGGACCCCAGCGTTTTTGATTTTGCATTGATTTTGGCATTATGCCGAGCATAAGGTGATTCGGTCCAGGTATGATTGGGGGCATTTTACTACACTGAAGTTGCGGTACAAAATGTTGTTGTATAATAAACCTTTACTTTTCCTACAAGCATCCCTTCACTTTCTCGGACTAAGAAAAAGACAGGGAATGGGAACAGAGCCGATTTCTGGGTCTAGCAATATCTCATAATTAGGCAGCAAATAGTGCCTCCGGAGTCGAAAGGGAAGCCGTAGTTCTATTGAGGGTCACAAGTGGAATGGATTTCTTGCGATACCTGGGTTACATTATGAGCATCAGTGGGTTAAGATACTCACTGCATATCTCCTGGCTACTGGCTAAAATGCCTGCACATACTGGAGGAATTAACCAATTTCTATTTTAGACTGCTAGACAGAATGCCATATGGAAATGAAGCAACTCACTTTAGAATAATAGAAAAGCCATGTCAAATTATCAACCTGGCTAAAATGCCGAATTTACCTCCTGTCAGTTGAAGATGCAGCAACGTCAGAGATCGTGGTTGTGTAGTAATTTGCAGCCTTGTTCGCACCACTCTCCCGGCTGAAGTACGTGTCAATACACGAGGCGCTAAAGAGGACAAAAAGAGCATGAACTTTTCCCAAATTCACACATGCAAAAGCACTCTGCCATCAAAGTTACATGGGGGCTCATCTTAATACAGAGTGGAAAATTTCCTGCAACAGCTCTCTTGCTCATCCTCCATAACCTCAGTTGAAAAACTGGGAAAACTCCATAAGAAAGCATGAAGTATTTCTGTGGCTCTTCCACTGAAGTTACAGTGGACGAATGGAAGAAACACCAACTAACTTTAAAGCCTGAATGTTTAAAGCACAAAAAAATTTAATTTCAGTGTCAAGTTCCCTCTATATTCATCCTATTGAACGATTCTTGGTAAGGTAGAAACACAGAAGTTGATAACACAAAAGATATATTTGTTACAACTCCATGTCTGGAGCAAAAAAGTGCAGGTTCATTTGTTCTTCTCTACATTTTTTCACATGGTTGTTAGTTGCATCATTGCATCTGGGCTGTCTGTTATTTTCTACTAGCGATGATGCCAGACATACTATATATCCACAAAATTTGTGAAGGCACTTTAATAGTTATACCAAGTCATCACATGTTTGCTATCAATTGCTGCTTGGCAACTGTGGTCACAAGCAATGTTCCATGCAAACTGCATAGCTGTGCAAAAAACCTGAAAGTTCCTGTGCAGTACATGCACAAAATTGGCCCATTTAAATTATCACAGCTTCGTAATAAATGTTAAAAGGGTTCAGCACTGAAATAAATTACCTACAGACTCAAAAAAGAAGTAACATTGGTCACAAAAACCCTGGCGTGTTGCCAGTCTGCTCGGATGAAAATTAAAGGGTCAGAAAGCAAGTCAATCCATGGAACGTCCAGAACATTCTTGGTCAACTGTTCTTTAAAAAAACATTCCCTTTGTCCTTGTGATCAGTGCTTCCTTTGACATGTGATTGAGCCTGGAATTGTAGGCTCAAGTCCTCCATTTCAAGACATAGGTGAGTTCTTGAGCCCACGTTCGCCATCCACATGATCGGGGGTGGTGGGGGGCGGGGGGATGCTGACAGGACTTCCATGGCAGAATGGGGGGGGTTGAATTTATACATGCTCTGATTGGGGCACCCGTTAAAGATGGCACCCCGATTTCTGTGCAGCTAGACTTTGCTGGAAAGTTGAGACTCTGCCCACTGCTTTATGGCATGAAACACGCCCCCTTTATTTTTTGGACAGCATGGTAGAATCTGGAGACAGACATGCTAATTTTTTTTCACCAGAAATAACACATTTGTCATTTTTTGGTAAGATTCACCCCCATAAGGTTTCAACCGAGCATGGACAAATCCACATCGGGCAGCGAGGTTTCATTTCACATCATGGAACAAAAAAGTGCTGAACTACCAGTTTAAAACAAAAGCAAAGGAACAGGCAAGGAGATGGCAAACTTTCAGAACTCACCAAACTCATCACATATGGATTTGTTATCCCCTAGCGTTGGGTGTTCAAATGTTTCACGACAGTAAAGAATCTTGGTGTTCTGGTTAACCAAAAGGATCCCTCCAAGAGCCAATAGCTGTGCTTCACTGACACAGTCAGCAGACGCCTTCTGAATTCTTTTCCGTATAGCCCGATAGCGACAGTACTGGGGGTAGCTTAATATTTTAACTCGTGGTCGATCATCTTTAAATCCTAGAGCACAAAGAAGTTACTTTGGTAACATCAAAGACTTGCCTGCACCAATTCATCACATGTAAATGACCTCTGCTTTAGTCTGAATAGATATAGGCAGTTTATTGATTACCTCATTGATTGTATCACTATAGTAGATGTGAAAAATGATCCAACTTACAAGACAAAGCTCTCATGAATATCTCGGCTATTGCAGTGGCCTGTCCAGGGGTCAGTCCTGTGAAGCACAGGGTGGGAAGCTAAGCCTTTGCTATCTGTTTTGATTCATTTCAAACAACCATGGCCACATACCTTCCCCAGCTTAAAAAAACACATGGGGGGACTTTCACTTCATAAAGGGCAGAGTAATTTGATAGGGCTGATCATCAGCTCACAGTAAAATCTGTCCAATTTTCATCTCTGTGAGTTCAATGAGATGAAATCAAGTGGGTTCAACAATAAACAAGTAATCTGTTCCAACAGATAAATGCCTGGCCAGCCAACAGTGAAAATTGTCCCCAGGATTTTGCATTCTTCCCAAAAACACCTTGTGACAGCAAATAGCTCCACTCTCCCTGTGCACCCAGCACACACAAAGGTCCTCACACACTTGATGCACGCACCTCTATTCCAAACCCACCCTATTAAATACATGCCAAACTTTCCAACCCCAACATTCACTATAATGCATTGCAGTATCTACCAACCTAGCATGAGAACAGACAATAAATCCTCATTGAGAGATGGAATTTGTGTAAAACACAGCAACAGTAATCCAAAAATGAAATACGAACAGTAATCGGGATACATATTAGCCAAATTCTGGTGGGGGAGGGAAGGAGAGGAGGAGGGCCAAGATATTAGGGAACATGCAAGAGGAAGACCTTAGAGCTGTCAGGAATTGAGAATAATAAAATGGTCTGGATACAGAGATGAATGCAAATTAATAAACTATCTCTAACAAGACTAAGTTGTTGAAGTATACTCTTAACACCTACCGTGGTTAACAAATTGCCTACCCTAGCTGCTGCTGCTTGGGAGTCTATCCAGGGATTATACACTCCTAATGGGCATTGCAAATTAAAGCAACAAAGAGATTCACCAGGCCACATGACACTGTCATTTTCTGGTGAGAGTATTCGGCTATTTTCAAACTTACTGCCACCTTTAAAAAAAGTGGGACCCGTAAAGTAGAGAAGAATTGACAAGTAAAATGCTTAGTTCATTAAAAAAGGCATAAAAGATGATAGAACAAACAAAGCAGGTTATATATACAAAACATCTGATCATTACCTCAATGCTGTTTGCAAATTGGCTGGCTGGCTTCTTACATTACAACAGTAACCACACTTCAAAATAAAAAGAATTTCCTTGCTTTAACATGCTTTGGGACATACCAAAGTAGTGAAAGGCATTATAGAAATGCAATGAATGAAAACAATAAGAAATTGGATGCAAATAATTTAATAAACTAAAATAGCTCTCCAATTAGTC
The DNA here is from genome assembly GCF_964213995.1 of Mustelus asterias. Lineage (NCBI taxonomy): Eukaryota > Metazoa > Chordata > Chondrichthyes > Carcharhiniformes > Triakidae > Mustelus > Mustelus asterias. The sequence continues at coordinate 62,822,196 of NC_135816.1, forward strand.
ATCTGGACTGTACAGATCAAAAAGGTGCCACATTCCATCCCTGCTCTGTGCCAAGTTAATTTATCTTAGACAGAGTCAACAGTATTGGTGTAATAGTCAGCTTTAGTGTCTCAACATTAGAGAGTAGGAAAATGTCAGGTTTAGTATTTCTGACTGTCATCCAGCATTGCCCACAGGAAGCATGACATTTGAATGTCTGACAGCAGCAGAAACCGTCACCACCAAGTGCCTCCTTTGGCCAAATAACCAGCTGGCATTCAAATGGTTGGAGTGAATGGCCACTTGAGCAAAGTGGAGGAGAATTATCCCAGGTATATTCTCAGAGAGGGGAGAAAATCAACAGGGGAAAAACAAGGATGAAAGATTAAGACCAGGTGGCAGTGTAAGGATCAATTTGGTAACAACACAAATGAGTGAGGAGAACATAACATTGTGATTACAGGTAAAGGAATCCAGTGAAAATATTGAAGATAGCTGCAATCTGAAAATGAACAGGAGATGGTGCCAACAGAGATGGAATGTTTCACTAGTAGACTTATTAACCTAGGCACAGGTGTGGTATTGTTATTAAGGGACTATATGAACAGGAAGGAAGGGGTGGAAGCTGAAGCAATAAGGGTAGGTATTAATAGCATGGTCCTTAAGTAATATTTGTTCATTTTATTTGATTGCCTGCTCAAGAAGTACTGGTGAGCTGTTTGGGCAAGTAAGAGAGTGCAGGGATTATGACGTGATAATCACAGGAATTTCACGGAAGTACAAAGATTAGGACAAAGATAGTGAGTTACTCTTTTAATGCGATACAAGGAAAAATGCCACATTGGATATTCAATATCAAAACTACACAGGTAAAGGTAAGGTTAATGTGATTACGGAGCAGTTTTGTTCAACCATCATGTGTGAAGCTCCTTTAAGTGCAAATGGGCAGGAATTTGGAACAGCATGGAAACACCCCATGAAATCTGGAATGATAACTTTTTTTCTAAATGAGCCTCCTGAGTTCAATCCTGCTCATATGCTCACTTCCCCTTGCATAGAATTATGTAAATTTACGGCACAGAAGGAGGCTATTTAATCCTCATGCTATCAATCTACAACAGTATGCATACTCTCAATCCCCTGCCCGTTAATATTTCTTTTTCAATTTATCTAATTTTTGTGTTAAATGCTATCACATATTCTACTTCCACCACTGTAACAGATCAGGCATCCAAATCTCAACAAATCTCTTTAATATCCCCCTTTTCAAGCAGTGTTTAAATCCCTCGTGCAAGAGGTTACACATAATTGTAGCAAAGAATTTGTCATTCTGCCCAGCCTTTGTGTGAAGAATTTATTTCTAATTCCCAGCTCATTTAATGTTTTATGATTATCTTGGAGAACTGAAATTGGAAAACAGCAATAAAAACTTTGAACCTCCCTTAGACCGCCAATTGCAAATGATTATACTCAGCTTAATGAGGGTATTCTTCTGTAGAAACAGCACTCCCTTTCTTTCGGTGAAACAAACTATGGTTTATTCAGATCATTTTAGTTAGATTTGTAATCAGTCTACATACCTGCTCACCCAAGGAAAACTTTTTTAATAAGAAATTGAACTGGAAAATGGGTCCAGTAGCAAAGCTACAGCGCTCACCTTGAAGAAAGCTACTCACAAAAATCTACTGATCTCTGTGGCATGAATTTCCCCTTCCTCAACATCAGTTTGAATCTGATGTCAAGTCAAAGTGATCTCCATCCATTCAACAAGTGATATCATCACGCGGGATACTCAGCCAATCATTTTTATGTATTCCCACAGATAGCAAACAAGGAAATAAAATGCAGTGATTTTCCAATCACTTCAATTACAGAGAAAAAAAAAGAATGATCAGGCAGAGAGACATCCTGGGATTAAGGTAAAAACTGCAAAGATTATAAACAATGTTTTAAAAAACAATTAAAATTGAGATTTCATCACAATGGGGAAATTTGGCATTCCACAAATATAAAGCTAGTTCTTTTCAGGGTCAGTGGGGCTATTCAGCAGTAACTCAGTCCAACTTTAAAAACCGGAGTCACATCTCATCTAACAAGGTTTGACTTCTTCAAGGCCTTTTACAGCAAGGCTAACAGCATAAAAGGGCAGGTTCGTATCAATTCAGTGATTTCTGGGGGTGGAGGGAGGGGAGGAGGTCTTCAACAATATATCCAATGGGGACACGTAAAATATCTGGATTTTCACATTTAACTGCATGTACAGGTTCCTGTAATTGCTGTCAGTTTGAGAAATCATGATGATGACACTGACAGTTTTGTTCTCACTGTTACTGAAAAGTACAGGCCAGATAAAAATAATCTGGATGATTCATACAAAAGCATTGACATTAGTTACACCACGGAATATCTATCACCTGCTGCTGGGATATTTTATAATCCCACAAGGTCCTCAGCAAAAGCACTGGGGCTTTAAAAAATAATCACAGCACAAAATCAATGGACAGGTCAGGACCAAGCTCATCCTTCTTGGTTTGTAAACATTCCCTGTCCAAACTCATCAATGTACTGTAGACTTCTTCCTTAAACATCACAAAGACTATTGAGACTGCTCAATGTTCAAGTTCCTCTACACATCACTGAGGGACCAGTTAGCTCAGTTAGCTGGATGGCTAGCATGTGCATCTGATTATTACCAACATCACAGAGTTCAATTCCCATTCCAGCTGACTTGGGGCCGGTCTCCTCACCCTACTGGTAGTAAAAATTACAGAACTGTGGTATACATTTTTGATCTATGCTGCTTGTGGAGGGGAGGGAGTGACAACCAGCAAGGAATTCTCAGACTGAGAATCAGGATCACAGTCTGGCAGCTCCATGACTGACCTGTACTCCTCTCAAGCTCTCGCTATATATGCAGAACCGGCTTTATAGCAATAAACCAAAATATAGTCTTTGATTTGATTTATTATTGTCACATGTATTAGTATACAGTGAAAAGTATTGTTTCTTGCATGCTATACAAAGCATACTGTACATAGAGAAGGTAAGGAAAGAGTGCAGAATGTAGTGTTACAGTCATAGCTAGGATGTAGAGAAAGGTCAACTTAATGTGAGGTAGGTCCATTCAAAAATCTGATGGCAGCAGGGAAGAAGCTGTTGAGTCTACCTACTCGCTTAAGGAGTATTCCAGCTGTATGACTCTGAAGCACAGCACTGCACGAGGTTAGATTATTGAAATCCAGAGTCCTATAAATGTTAGTTCCATTGCTCACCATTACCTCATTATTTCACCACTTTAAAACTTAGCAATTACTGGATTTGTATCAATGCAGTGTCTTGATTAGCTAATATTACAGGTAAGGATGCAACTAAGGAATAAGCACTTGATTAACCTTGGCTGCTGTCACAAGTACATTCCTGTAGGATTTAATAATTCCACGTGAAAATGCCCGTATGTCCACGATGGTCCAGTTACCAGCCAGTTTCCTGAACATACATTTGTGTTCCACTATGTACCACTCTGAAAATGGGACAAGGCAAAATGCTTCAATTAACTGCAGCAATTTTCACATTGACTTTTGATTTTGTGAAATGTGTGCTAATCCCAGAGGGAGGCCATTGTCTGATACATTACACCTCCCTGTCTCCCAGTTACTTCATTTTGTTGGTTTTTTTGAACACTTTTTTTTAAGTGAAAGGACCTTATGACAAGTTGATCCAGACCTTAGCAGGTTTTATTGATGCGCCAGGCGAGCTGAGCCAGAGGCAGCTTCAGTGAAGGAATCAAGTCAGGGAATTGATGGCTAATCCACTTAACCTGCAATTTTTGTACTGTGTGAGGAAACTGGAACAAGTGGAGGAAACCCACGCAGATAGGGGGAGAATGAGCAAAGTCCACACACAGTCAACCAAGGCCAGAATTGAACCTGGGTTCCTGGTGCTGTGAAGCAGCAGTGCTAACCACCATGCCACTGTGCCAACACGGGTATCCAAAATGGGCAATTGTGATCAATAGTATGACCGCACCATGCTCAGTCCCACTTTCTACTGCTACCAAAGTCAAATTGTGGTTTGTAAAAGTGGATGAGAATTAGCTGGTCCAGGAGAAAAATCATCATTACGTGATTCACAAAGGCCGGAGAGGAAAACAGGAGGGACACGGACTTGGTCACTGCTTTAGCCCTACATTAAGATCCTTTATAAATTCAGCTCACACACTGACTAGAAGAATCCTCACCTGAACTTTCAGATTCATTTTCCACATTGTTTGAGGGGTGGCAGCAGCGTGAAGGTGGTCTGACATTCAGCTCAGGGTTCTCCTCGCAGCCACTGCTGTCCAAACTGATAGTGCTGGATTTGGCTTCCTTGGTGTTTGTAGCCCATTGTGAACTCTCAGTGCACACCCATTTCGCCAAATCTTGTAGCCGGATAATTATTCTTTTGGAGACTGCAATGACCTCATCCTATCACAAGAAAAAATAAAATATACCCAAGCTTTAGTAAGCTTCAACCGGCTAATTATTCAAAAGCAAAAGGACTTGCAGAAATTCTCGTCATGTCCGTCTGAAACATTATAAAGCACTTCCCAAACAAATTAATTACACCTGATGCACAAATTATTGTGTGAACAAAATCGTACAACTGAAAAGAAGATGAATGGCAGCAGGTTCTGGTAATGGTGGCTCTGATTGAGGGAATAATGTTGGCCAGAAATCTGGAAACCAAAACAGGACCTGGGTTCAGCAGCTCAGTTGAAAGTTGACAACCTCCAACGACAAAGGACACTTTCAATACTTTACTGGAAATGCCAAATAGATGGGGAGCTCAAACTTTCCAATTCAGAGGAAACAGTTATAATAATTCGAAACAGATTTCAAAAACCTAATATTCTTTATTTGTTTTTCAATCAATGTTTAACAAGTCATTTTAACTAAATATCATAAAAGCAGATCACTGATCCATAAACACCGAATTGGATTTTGGATTGGATTGGAGCGAGAGAAAAAGCGAGGTTGAGGACGAGGCTGAGAGCACGGTTCAGAGCACGGTTGAGGACAGAGCCAAGAGGATAAGGAGCAAGATTGAGAGCTGACCCGGGAGGATAAGGAGCGAGACTGAAAGTGGAGCGAGGAGGATAAGGAGCGAGACGGAGGGTGGAATCGGGGGGGGGGGGGGGGTAAGGAACGAGACTGAGAACGGAATCGGGGGTATAAGGAGTGAGACTGAGAGTGAAATTGGGGGGAATAAGAAGCGAAACTGAGAGCGGAATTGGGGGGATAAGGAGCGAGACTTAGCGCAGAGCGAGAGGATAAGGAGCCAGACTGAGAGCGGAATTGGGGAGATAAGGAGCGAGACAGAACAGAATTGGAGGGATAAGGGGTTGAATGCACTGCTGCTGCTGGGTCTCAGTTGACATCCAGATTTGGAGAAAATAAAGTGTGATGTCTTAGGGAATTAGGTAAGGGTTTGGTTACTCAGTATTTCATTTATTTTGTTAATTTATATTTAAATGCTGCTACAATTTTTGGTATCCAAGGGTTTCTTCATAATGTGTTGTAAAGCAGTGGTAAAGATTATTGCAGCAGTAGGGTTTACTAATTAAAATAAGATAAATGTAAATAAGTTAAAAAAATACCTAAAACACATCTGTATAATTTTTAAAAACCAAAATAAATACCTGAAACATATATCAGTGTAATTAGGAAACATATAACTTTTAGTTGTAGGTGGCACTTAGTTTTAATAAGCACAGTAAATTGCAACATATGTAGCAATTATTCCAAGTTAATTAAGAAAGCAATTAAACGAAATTAACTAAATAACACAAGTAACAATGGTGGCACAGGTGTTACGTTGCAAGTATAGACTGTGAGAGCTGCTAGATGCCAAAGTGACCCAGGACAAATTGTCTACAGAAAGTGTAAGCAGCTAGAGGAATTCTGAATCAAGATTATTGATCTGGAAGCTGAACTGCAGACACTGTGCAACATCAGGGAGAGGGACAAATACCTCAACACTCTGTTCCAGTGTCACACTGACGTCTGTTCTGAACCGAAGTGAAGGACAGGGAGACTTGACCATGAATGAGGCAGATAAAGGGACCTTAGCAGACAGCAGTGGAAGAACCTCAGACTTTGCAGTCATCAAACAGGTTTGAGGTGGAGGAAAGCGAGATGAGCAAGGTGCAATAGCAGACTGGCCATGGCACCATGGTACAGGAAGTCGGCCAAGTGGGCTGAGCAAAACGTTATGTGGTGGCAGTAGGCGACAGTATGGTGAGGGGGATCGACACTGTTCTCTGCAGCAAAGAGAGAGAGCCCAAATGGCTGTGTTGCCCGCCCGGTGCCCCGGTTTGGGACATTTGCTCAAGGCTAGAGAAAAACTTAGCAGGAGGGAAGGAATCCAGTTCTCATTGATATATGTAGTTATCAATAACATAGGCAGGACAAGAAAAAAGGTTCTGCATAGTCAGTAAGAAGAGCTAGGCACCAAATTCAGAAGCAGAACCTGAAAAGGTGATAATCTGTGGATTATCTGAGCAAACCTGCAAACTAGCATAGAGCAAATAAGGTTAGTAAGATGAATGTGTGGCTCAAAGACTGGCGTGAGAGTGGGGGTTCTGGTTCATGGATCACTTACATCAGTAATAGTGAAAGTGAGTGTCATATTGTTGGGATCAGGCTGGGCCGAGTGTCTTGTGAGCTACATAACTAGGAAAGCAGAAAGGGCTTTAAACTAAACAAGTAGGGCAAGAGATCAAGCTTGAGAAGATTTGTTTTTATTCGTTCAGGGTTGTGGGTGCCACTGGCTGGGCCCACATTTATTGCCCATCCCTAATTGCCCTTGAACAGTGTGGCTTGCTAGGCCATTTCAGAGGGCATTTAAGAGTCAATCACATTGCTGTGGGTCTGGAGTGACATAAACCAGGTAAGGATGGCAGATTTCCTTCTCTAAAAGACATTAAATGAACCAGATGGGTTTTTATGACAATCAACCATAGTTTCATGGTCATCATTAGACTTTTAATTCCAGATTTTCATTGAATTCAAGTTTCACCATCTGTTGTGGTGGGGTTCAAATGCAGCTCCCCAGAGCATTCTCTGAATTATCAGTCCAGTGACAATACCACTATGCCTCCCCAGTAGCAAATCAAGGGATAGAGTCAAGGCAGGAAAATATAATTGTAATATGGGAGTTGAGGGTTGTGGAATAGCAGGAAGGGACAGACAGATAAAATGCAAGAACACACCAACAATCAAGACTAGATGTTACAAAGACAACAAAAAGGCAAAACTTAAGATTCTGTATCTGAATGTGTGGAGCATTCATAATAAAGTAAATGAATTCATAATGCACATTCAAGTGAATAAATATGATCTGATAGCCATTACAGGGTCATCGCTGCAGGATGACAATGATTGGGTTCTGAATTTTAAGGGTTTAAATAACATTCAAGAAGAATAGGAAGCTGGTTAAAGGTGGAGGGGTAGCACTGTTAATTAAGGATGATATTGGAGAAATAGTTAGAGATAATCTTGGTTCAGGAGATCAGGATGCAGAATCAGTCTGGAAGGAGATTAGGAATAGTTGGGAAAAGAAGTCACTAATGGGAGTGATCTGCAGGCCCCCTAACCATAACCACAACATAGGGCAAAGTATACAAGAAGAAATATTGGGGGCTTGTAATAAAGGGACAGCAATAATCATGAGTAATTTTAATCTACATATAAACTAGAATAATCAGATTGGCAGTAGTAGCCTGGATTAGTAGTTCATAAAATACTTTTGAGATAGTTTCTTAAAGAGCACCACATTCTGCAGCAGATTTGTATTGTGTAATATGACAGGATTAATGAATGTTCTCAAAGTAAAGGCACCTCTAGGTAGCAACAACCACAATACGATTGAATTTTACATCCAATTTGAAATGGAGAAGAGTGGGTGTAATTGTATTTTAAACTTAAATAAAGGCAACTATGTGAGCATGAATGCAGAGCTGGGTTAAGTGAACTGGGATATTAGGCTAGACCAATTGAAAAGCAGTGGCAAACTTTTAAAGGATATTCCAGAAAGTTCATAAGCATATTCCTACTACAAAGGGAGGACCCATGGTGGTTAAATAAAAAAGTTAAGGAAAGTATCAAACTTAAGGAAAAAGCAGATAACAGCAAAGATGAGGGTCAGGCCAGGTGTTTGGCCAGAGTATAAAAAACAGCAAAATGACTGAAAGGTTAATCAGGAGAAAGAAATTAGAGTATGAAAGAAAGTTAGCTAGAAATTTAGAAACAGAAGTCAAGGGTTTCTACGGGTATTTAAAAATACCTGTAAGTAAAGTGAGTGTTGGTCCTCTACAGAGTGACAATGGGGAGTTAATAGTAGAAAATAAGGAAATGGCAGATGACATGAATAAATATTTAGCTTCTGTCTGTACTATAGAGGATACAAAGAAATCCCAGTAATAGCTGTAAATCTAGGTGCAAGGCAGAGAGGAACTTGGTGAAATTACAATCACGAGGGAAGCCTTATTGAGCAAACTGATGGAGCTCCGAGCTGACAAATCTCCGAGTTCTGATGGACCTCAACCTAGGGTCTTAAAAGACTTGGCTAATGAGGTTGTAGATACGTTGGTGGTAATTTTCCAAAAGTCACTCGATTCTGGAAAGGTTACATCAGACGGTAAAGTAGAAAATGTGACCCCTCTATTAAAGAAGGGAGTGAGGCAGAAAACTGGAAACTGTCAGGTAATCAGGAAGAGTCAGCATGGTTTTATGAAAGAGAAATCATGTTTAACCAATTTATTGGAGTTTTTTGATGGAGTAACATCCACTGTGGATAAAGGGGAGCCAGCAGACATACTCTTCCGGGATTTCCAGAAGGCATTTGGTAAGGTGTCACAAAGATTATTGCAGAAAATAAAAGTTTATGGTGTAAAGAGTGATATATTAACATGGTTAGAAGATTGGATGGCGGACAGAAAACAGAGAACATGCATAAATGGATCTTTTTCTGATTGGCAGGATGTGACAAGTGGAGTCTCGCAGATGCCTGTGTTGGGGCCTCATTTTTTTACACTTTGTATCAGTGAGTTAGATGAGGGGAGTGAAGGCATGGTAGCTAAATTTGCAGATGACACACAGATAGGTAGGAAAATATGTTATGAAGGGGTCATAAGAAAGTTGTTGATGGATGTAGGTTGAGTGAGTGTGCAAAAATCTGGTCGATGGAGTAAAATGTGGGAAATGTGAAGCTGTTCACTTTGGCAGGAAGAAGAAAAAGGCAGAGTATTACTTAAATGGAGAATTGCAGCAGAATTCTGAAATGCAGAGGAATCTAGATGTTCTTGTGCCCCAAGTCACAAAAGATTATTATGCACACATAGCAATTTATTATGAGATAAATTGAGCATAAACATAAGGATGTCATACTTCAGTTATACAGGGCATTAGTGAGTCCACATCTTGAATGCTGGGTGAAGTTTTGGTCTCCTTATTTAAGGAAGGATATAAATGCATTAGAGATGCAGTTCCAAGGAGGTTTGTTGGATTGACACCTGGATTAAGCAGGTTGGCTTATCAGGAAAGGTTAGACAAATTGGCCTTGTTTCCACTGGAGTTTAGAAGAGTGAAGAGTGACTTAATTGACATATATAAGATCCTGAACAATCTTGACAAGTTGGACGTGAAAAAGATGTTTTCTTTTGTGAGCAAGTCAAGAACTAGGAGGCATGGTTTTAAAATTAGGGGTCGCCTTTATAGGACAGAAATGAGGGGAAAAAAATTATCTTAGAGGGCTGTGCGACTTTGGAACTCTGCCCCAGAAGACAGTGGAGGCAGGGCCATTGAATATTTTTAAGGTGGAGGTAGAGGGAATCAAAGATGATTGGGGGCTAGATGGGAATGTAGAATTTGAAACAAATCAATCAGCCACAAATGATGGAACAGACTTGAGGGGCTGAATGGCCTATTATAGCTCCAATGTCATATGTTCAGAATTCTTCATTGGTTGGCTATTTGTTTTTGTGAATTAGACTCATGAGATTCTGAGCAAAATCCTGAAGGAAAAGCAACCGTTGAACATTCCATCATTATACCCCTTCCAGAACAAAACAAAACTATTTCTCCAACCAGTAGTTTCCCAAAAACTCCTTTGGATTATCACCAATTTTCCCTCCTAGCCATGGTAATATTCTATGACAATAGATGGGAATAAATGTCTGCTACATTATGTCTCCTGATCTTGTCCCAGAACGGACAAGATCATGCCACAGAAATCCTCATTTACAGATGTAAATCCTCATTTACTGGCCTTGGAATTTCTCCTGGTGTAGGAGTCTGAAAAACTTTTTGATTTTCTTGCAAGCTGCATCTTGTATTCTTCAAATTCAATTTCCATTTGAGAATATCTATCCATTCTTCAAACCTTACCGCCATGCCCTTTCAATACGCTGCTACATACAATGCTTCCCCATATTCAGACTCTCAGGGCCCGATTTTGCCATCAAGTTGTGCCCATTTTCGGGTGCAAAAACTTGGTAAAGTCGGGCAAGAAGCGAGTAGCGCGATCCGTGCCAGGTCCCCCTTTACCAAGGCCCGAAAGTGGCCGCGATCGGGACAGTGCCTATAACGGATGGGATGGCCATTTAAGTGCATTTCCATGCATTTAAATTGACTTAATGGGCTGCACGTCCAACCTTACGGCACTTCCCCCTTTACCACCGCATTCGCCCGTGAAGAGTTGCCGCGAAACAGACAGACTCCACATAAGTCCGATTTGGGTGCTCCAGTTAGTGAGGAGGTAAGTGCCGAGCATCTGACAGCTCACTGCTTGAGATCAGTGGTGGTGGTTGGGGGGGGTTAGAGAGAGAGAGAAAGTAATCCAACGGCTCTCTGTTTGAGATCGGTTTGGGGGTGGTCCGCTGCCACTGTGCCTGTGATCAGTGAGGGGGAAGGGGAGCTGTTGCCACTTTGCCTGTGATCAGTGAGGGAGAAGGGGTTCTGCTGCCACTCTGCCCGAGATCGGTGGGGGTCTGGTGGGAGCCCACTATCAGTCTGAGTGGCCGAGGGGATGGGGGATAAAGGGGTCAGTAATGTTGTGGAGGTGGGGCAATGTCTGTGGAGGCCAGGGGGAGGCATTATGCAGCCTGGGAGGGATGTGGTAGGTGCCGCGTTCTATTTTTTTTTTCTGCGCATGCGCAGCTGGAGGCGATGATTGGAGCTGCAGAATTTCGAACACGTTAAGCCCCGCCCACCGGCTTCTGCAGCACAATTCGGAACTGCTGATATTTTTTCAGACAGAGTGCGTATGGGGGCACCTGAGAACGGGTCTAAAAGTTGGATCTGAAACACTCCCAGTTTCAAGTCCGTCCAGCACTTAGAATCAAAATGGTAAAATAGAGCCCTCAGAGTTCCATCGTTTGGCTTAAAACTGATCAGTTCCCCAGCCTTGATCTAAGCCAGAAAGGGACTATACTGTGATCACAATGGCTTCATCAACCCGCTCCCCTCCTCTACCACATAATCCAAAGCCTCAGCTGTTCCCCCCTCCTCCAGAAACTAAAAAAATAAAATTCTTGTATGTTCTGCTCCTAATCTTCAGATCAGTTCTCAAGAAACAAAATACTGATTAGTTTGTTGGAGATTGATTGAATGAGTAAGCATTTGGAACCATTCATAATTCTTTTGCATCACGGCTGCGGAATCTAATGGGCATTACCATCAGAATCATAGACTTTCTACAGTGTAGAAGTAGGCCATTCAGCCCAAAATGCCTGCACCAACAGCAATCCCACCCAGGCTCTATCCCTATAACTCCATGTATTTATCAATCCACCCAAAATTAAGGGGCAATTTTGCATAGCCAATCAAACTAACCTGCACATCTTTGAGTGTGGGAGGAAACTGGAGCACCCGGAGAAAATCCACACAGACACGGAGAGAATGTGCAAATTCCACACAATCACCTGAGGCCAGAATTGAACCCGGGTCCCTGCCGCCGTGAGGCAACTGTGCTAACCACTGTGCCACCTGTGCCACGCAGGCCTGGCTGTTACTTTCTAAACTACTTAACCTACGTTGCACAATGCACTTTAATGAAACATAATTCAGTAGCTATCTTTCCTGTTTACCAATTATTTTTTACCTTTGAACAGAATACATCTGTATTATGAATTTCTGTATGTTTTGTGACCAGAGTCTTTTCTTCTTCTTCAATAGTTAAGAATCTGTAGTTTTGCATTTCTAATTTTTTGGTATATAAAATGGCCCCCCAACCAAACCAACAATCAGGGGATTTAATTAAACTGCCACAAACTTATTTTTTCCTGTTCGCTTATTACTGCTAAAAATACCACAAAAAGATAAACCTTTTTCAGTGAGGGGTAATTGGTTATTTACAGTGATGAGTAATAACCACTGTTGAACAGATCTAACCCGGAAAAAAATAAATTTTGTGCAATGTTCAAACATCTAGTAATTAATCATAGTGGAGGAATGTAAACTAATTGATTTTTTTTACAGCTTGTTCATTATATTTCCATTTCAACTTTCACTCCATGTATGTAACCCAATCTCTATTTCACGCTAAAATTAATATAATTGATTTGATATTTATGCTTCTCATTTCCCGGTTGGCTGGCTGTGAGAATTCTTTACTGCAATTGGCTGCTTGGACAGCTTGATTACATCACTGCACCTCAATGCTGGGAATCTCCAATAAACAATGTTCCAATCCATTGCACATCAAGAGAGCCATAGCTCTCAACACAGAGATCGTTAAATCCCTCAGCACAGCTTTCTCCAAGGTCTTTGCTTCACCACTGACTACAGAAACTCAACCATTATACAGAACCTTTCACCTAAACTTCAATCACATTTCACTATAAAAATTCCACCCAATTACACAAGAGAAAAAAAACGAGTTGATTTCTGCATTTAGCAGATTCAAGTAGCAAATACCACATCCTCCAACTCACTGTGAACAAAACCAAGAGATCCACCAGTCATAGATACATAGAATCACTTACACATTCCTTTAACAGTTAGTAAGCACAGATTTATGATGATTCAACAGTTCAGTCTTATCAGAAGAAATATTTAAAATGTCTCATCTATCTTTTCCTCTATTTGTAACTGCTTTTATCTGCTCATTCCAGGCTGCTTACCTATCATTAACATCAATGTTTTGTTCTTTTTTCCACAGTCTTCTTTCAAGTAATCAATGCTTTCTAGTTTTGCTGTTGAAACTTTGGGTGGAATTTTCACCCCCCGTAAGCCATCATCAAGAATGGTGACATGGGTGCAAGATTCCACGAGAATTGGGAAACCAGATTCTTGCCGGCGAGATTGCATTTCCCAATTTTCCACGTCCATCGCCGATGATATAATGAGGTCTCCGCCCACAAAGGCTGAGAACCTCATTGTAATACATTTACATAAATGCTAATATTATTAGCAAGCCCGCCCAGCCACATGATTCCCCCCCCCCCCCACCTCACTTAAAATTCATACCTCACCAACACAACCTGTGCTGGGAGGCAGTGCCAGGGGTGAGCCCTCTGAGGATCCCAATTAGGATTGGGGGTTCCCGTTATGTGTTGTGGTGGTGGCGGGAGAGTGTGCGCCGAGGCTTCTGAGGGGCGGGGCGGGGGGGAATTTGGCAATGACAGGGGAGTGGACACTGAGACGGGGGGGGGGGCGGGCAGGAGAGCTGAGGTGATCCTGCTGCAATGGTTGCTGGTTGTGGGGGGATGGAGAGCCTCAATGGTTGTGCTGTTAGGACTGGGTGGTGGTGAGTGGGAGGTGGAGCGGGGCAAGTATCTTTGTCGTGGCGGGGGGTGGGCGCTGGTGGAAGTTTTAACCCTGTCAGAGCAACAGCATAAACCACACCATAGATTTCTTTGTCTATGATCTGAAAATTTGGCTGTCCATCTGGATATACAGAACCCAATTTTCAGTCAGAACCTGAAAATCTGACAAACCCAGATCATGATCCCACTGATTCTTACAGACTAATGGCTGCAAGGGGGGGGGAGTCAGTGTAGACTTGATGGGCAAGATGGCCTCCTTCTGCACTGTAAGGATTCTATGAATTACATTTATGCCATTTGTCTCAACTGCTCCATGTGGTAGCAAGTTCCACATTGTATTAACTCTCAGAATTCTCCATTGGATTTATTAGTGACTTATATGGTTTTGGACTCTCCATTAGTGGAATCATCTTCTTTACACCTACCTGATTGTACCACTTTGTAATCTTAAAGCCCTTTATTAAGTCATCCCTCAGCCTTCTCAAGGAGTCCCAACTTATTTAATAATTTTTAAAAATGGGCTTTGTTTTGTGCTTTAAGGTTTGGATTAACACTTTAAAAATGGTAACATCCAAAAAACACAAGGCCAGCAAGATTTTTTTAAGAATAGGGATTAGTATTCATACGGAGGTTGACAAGAGTGAAACAGAAAATGCCATGTAATAAGTAATGGCACTGTCCAGGTATCTGACATTATGTTGGTCTTCAAAAACGTCAGATCCTGTTTAGGCATCTCGCATTTTTATGAGTCTTATTTCCCAACTGTAAAGAGAAGAAACCAGTGAACAACCAGGTCCCCACATTAGCATAATTGCCTTTACAAGAGATCAAGGTGCCAGTGTACATTATACAGACTCGATCGTAAAGGAACTCCATAGACCATGGTGGCCCTGATGCTGATGGACTTTCGCAGTCAATCTCATATAATCACCAAAGACGGGGGAAGTTTGAAGGAGTTAAAATTCCCAGTGAGTATCATTATGAAGTATGTCAGGTTCAGCATAACATGACTTGTGATCATTCTTTTGTCACTGGAGGATTAAACACCACTACAGATACCAACAGAGCAAAACTTCTCGGCCTTTTGGCTAAGATCAAGTGTAGTGTGCGGATGCTGCACTTGGTTGAGGTCATTAGGTTACATTTAAGCTTCATTTTCATATGAAGCTATTTTTAAAAGCGGCACCTCAGCCTTTTGGCTAAGATGCAAATGAGATCAAGCGTTGGAGGAGGAAGACCTGCGCCTACTCCAATCAGCTTGGCTCATGTAGATCAGGCCCAAAACAGGGGTTGCAGACCCTGTCTTGTCAGCTTGGATCGGGAATGTCTCAACTTGTTGAGACTCTGAATTGGACTTGATTTGATTGAATTGGAATTTTAAAAAAACAGAGCAAAAGAGCTAAATTAACATGGAATTGAAGATGGCACTGAACAATAATGGTCAAATATTTATTTTATTCATTTTTGAGATGTGGCCGTTATTAGTTAGGCCAGCATTTATTGCCCATCCCTAATTGCCCTTGAGAAGGTGATGGTGAGCTGCCTTCTTGAATCACTGCAGTCCACATGGTGCTGGTACACCCATAGTGCTGGTAGTGTGGGAGTCCTGGGATTTTGACTCAGTGACAACGAAGGAATAGCGATATACTTCCAAGTCAGGATGGTGAGTGACTTGGAGGGGAACCTCGACGTGGTGGAAATCACCACCCTCTCCCTCGTTTCCACTACTTTCCCAATTTCATCCGCATTACTAAGAGAAACTTGTATAAAGGCCTACTGATTTATGGCAGGAGGGCAAAACCATTGCTGGGTCAATAACAGACCCGAGAACAGTATTTCCGGGCGCCGAGTTCGCCCCACCCTCAGTGGGACTGATAAGACCCAAAAGAAGGGAAAAGAATGAAGGTAATGAAATTAAACCCTAAAGACAAACAACATATACAATTGAAATTAAATGAAACACATCAACCCAGCTTCAGCAGTGGCTCAGTTAATTGGAACCCCTCGCACTGTCAGGATCGGTAATCATTTTAATTCCATTTTTCCCAATGATGCCATTAGTGATCACTATTTAAAATACACTCACCCGAAGAAGGAAAACAAAAAGCCCTTTCAAGCGCTAAAATGTCTTTCTAAAACCTGACTGCTTAAAAGACAGCAGACAGCAAGAGTCCCTCTTATAAATCCACCGTGCTTTCAAAACCAGTACTTACAAAGGAAAAACAATTCTCAAAAGCCTTCTCTGGTTTGAAGCTTTATGAAATGCCTGCCACAGCCCTGATTTCACGGGGATATTTTTTATTTAAATCTATTATAAATAGTTCTATTAATTTGTGAGTAACTCTATATGGAACAAAAGAATTGCATTATTAAGCCCAGCTCCTCATACAAGTAAGCTTTTACTCAATATCTTTAGAAATGTTCCCACTGGGCAACTCCTGTCAGATCAGCGGATTATGGCTATTGTTAAAAGCTCTCACTGCCATGGAAACACACTGGTCTTAACATTAAAACTGGGACAAGTATGCAACGCAATTCTGTGCATGAGATAAGCCTGATCTGTTTGTGGAATTTGGTACACTCCACAAAGCACTCTTCACTGACCTGCTACTGGCATTTGGTAGATTCTTTACAGCACCTTTTCCCATCACACACTACCATCCACCTTCCTGCATGCAGCTCATCATATTTAGCCTTGGCCGAGTTATTTCAACTAAAAGAAATATCATTTTACTTGACCTGCAGACATTGTTTTATACACACACTGAAGCCCACAAACCTCCCCCCGCCCCCCACCCTGCCCCGCAAACACCCACTGACATTTGCATCAACATTTAGACCCTGATAGTTCCAGCTTGCATCTCCAGAGGGCCTATGTCATTCTAAAGACACAAATGAAAGTGGAAATTATGGGGTAATGGATTCACGCTATTAATTACGCTTCTCCACAATTTCTTGGGACGTTTTCTGCCTCTCCTTCATTACTCTTGCTGTAAACACCAAGGGGGCCAAACTGGATATTTCCCAAAAACACGTGTGGCATTGTGATGTCTGATTCGCCAGTGCCCACTGATTGCAATGCATGTAGCAGCCAACTTCATGATACCTACTTACCCGAGTGACCCCTGCCTCCAGCCAGCAACAAAACATGCTGATCAATGCTGGACCCACCAGCACGGGGTCAACATTGCAAGTGATACTGCTCAAGAAGATAGCCTGCACAGTTTAGAGTGAGCTTGCAGGCCTTAAAAGGAGGTACGCTGTGGCTGGAGTAGATGCTGGGAGTTGTGGTTGAAGAGAATCTAACTTGGGAAAGAGTGGGGAATGGCAAGACATGGGAAAGAGCGGATTCCAAACTTCTCAGACACTGCACTGGAGGCCTTGGTGGAGAAGGTGGAAAAGAAGAAAGATGCCCTGTAATCTCTAAACATTCAGTAGGTGTGGAATTAGGAGCAGGGAGCCATGGATATCAATGCCATGGGTCAAGCTTCGAGGACCTGGGTACAGTGCCACAAGAAGTTCAACAGCCTCAGAAGTGGTCATGGTCAGTGGGTGAATGCATCATTACATGGCATACCTCTGGGAGGCACAGTAGTTAGCACTGCTGCCTCATAGCGCCAGGGACCCAGGTTCGATTCCCGGCTTGGGTCACGGTCTGTGCGGAGTCAGTGATAATGTTTTCCCCATGTCTGTGTGGGTTTCCACCGGGTGCTCCGGTTTCCTCCCACAGTCTGAAAGATGTGCTGGTTAGGTGCATTGGCCATGCTAAATTCTCCCTCAGTGTACCCGAACAGGCGCCAGAGTATGGCAACTAGGGGATTTTCACAACAACTTCATTGCAGTGTTAATGAAAGCCTATTTGTGACATAACAAATAAACTTTAAACTTTAAATGCAACAAAAACCTGGACCACTGCTTAAATCAGCACATCTTTTAAACAGGTGCTAAGCAATCCAATTTCTCACCCTGTAAATTATCATAGCTCTGCCCCCTCCCAATTAACAATTAATGGTACTCACTATTTTCCTGCAATTACAAGTTTCTATGGTACTGCCACTTAAGACATAAAAACAGTGAAGCTACGGCAAGTACTTTTATAGTTAAAGAAGTTTACTTGAAAAAAACCAAGTTATTTTGTCTCCCATGTTTATGTCTACACAGTTTGTAATTTTAAGAATGGAGTTAAAATTAAAAACCACACAGTGGACATAAACACAACTACTGACCCAAATTAACACATAATGAATATTACTGGAAAAATGACCCAAGTAAACCAGCAGTTTATCAATAGATGTCACCACGTGAAGTAGTCTGATCCTTTCTGAGATGTATTCATGTCTCCTGATTGATTGAGTGCAAGCAAAGTCCTGATCACAGGCAGTCATACTTATACTACCAGCTATTTAAAACCCTGCCCTGAAAGAGATCAGAACCTTTTTTTAAAAAAACATGACCTGACACACAGATAGAGTTGGTAGAAATGAAGTAACTGCACCTCAGCCTTTTGGCTAAGATCAAGCCCAAGATATCAACTTGGATTTTGTTTGTCTCTCTTGTGGGGACCGTAATTCAATTTGAATATGGTTTTTGGAGCAAGCAAGATCCACTCTGCGCGTTGAGTTTGTAATTTTAAGAATGGAGTTAAAATTAAAAACCAAAATTCTGCACCTATGCTTAGGGCAGCCGCGCAATGGGGAAAGGCCTTTCAGCCAATCTACACCGAGCAGCTGGGAACCATGTAAAATCTCTTGAAGTGTATGCTTAACCCTAACCATATGTAAATGTATTGAAGTACCTTAAGAGTGCAATATGACCAATGTATACAGTTTGAACAGACTTGTAGTCTTTGTAACAAAAACATTAAAGTGTTTGTAATGTTCTCATTACTGAACTGAAGCACCTCAGAGTGCATCTTGATCTCTGGAGAAAATGTGAATATCATTGCACTTTGTTGTGATAATTTGAGATGTTTTTGTAATGTCTCATTCAGGTATTTTATGAATTAAAGTATACCTCTGCACAACAAAATCTGCACCTATGTTGAATTGTCTCATTACACTTTTAAATAACTTGATAAACAATTTTCATCCTGATAGTGTGCATCCAATTCCAACAAAACAACAAAAGCAATTATCTAAATAAAAATAAATACAAGTAACAAAATTGAATTCATTATCCCTTGAAAAGTTTATCCGCTGAATGAAATGCAAGCAATACACTTCTAATTACTGTAGCTGAAAATGTAACGCTGGAACATAATTAGCAGCAATTACTAGTCTTACAGTTACATGGGCCTTTTGATCAGTAGTAAATTAGCTTTCCCTCTAATGTCCCTTGAGGTTGTGCTACAAGCGTATAGTGAACATTAGATAAGGCTGGTCGACCTCTCTTTAGATTCTTGGATACTAAGGGAATTCAGGGATATGGGGTCAGTATGGCAAGGCGTACCTGAGGTAGAACAGTCACGATTTATTGAGCAAGGTTGAGGGGCCGAAGAATCTACTCCTGCTCTTATTTCTTATGCTAACACCTACTCCGCTATCAATCATAGTGCTGCAATTCATCCCTAAATTAACATTTAACAGCAAAATCTTGGAACTTTTTTTTAAACAAAATTACCTATTACTGATGTGTCAAAAACTCCAACCAATTTCTCAATCAATGTCAGATGAATTTACATTTTGATACCAGACAGCAGTAATGGAAGGTTGTTTTTCTCCTTTTCAACAACAATTTGCATTCATATAGCACCTTTGACATTGTAAAATATTGCAAGATGCCACACAAGAGTGTAATCAGACCAAAACTAATTAGCCACATTGCCCTACTGATATAATATTTTAAAACCAGCTCGATAACCTAATTTGCTACTTCAATCTCATTCTAATGTGTTTCGTAAACAGATGCTTTTATACCATCACCATGGAGTCTCTGGAAAATGTGATTGAAATAGGCAATTACCTTAATGCTGAAATGGCTCAGAACAGAAAACAACTACTGAAGAACCAAATATCATCTCAACAAAGGTGCCATGCACTTTTTCATAACTGAAAAAAAAAGAATTTCTGCTGCAAATGTGCTTAGCAATAAAGCTCTCCAGAATTTTCAGGGGAAGACGGAACCCCTAACAGACATCAATCATCCTGCATTAGACATTACACCCTCGTGAGTTTTTAATTCATTCTGTTCCTTCCTTCTCTGCAGGAAATAAATACAGGGGAACTGACTTCACTCAATGACACAGCCACTAGAAACCACACAGTGAAGTCAGATCAGCTTTTCATTTGATTCTTGTCCTCCTCGACATTGTTGCTCTCTACAAGAGACCTGTATCATCCTGGTAAAGCTTAGATATGTGTGTGAAGAATCACATCAAGAGACACTCTTTCTTTCTTTCTTTCTCTCTCTCCCCTCCTCCTCCTCCTCCTCCTCCCCCCCACCCCCTCACCAGACACCCACAGTTGGAAGATCCCTTTTCACACAGCGAAACTCAGTCTGCAGTGCAGGAAAATGGCAAAAGGATCCCACCCCATCAACACCAGAGGTCAACAATGATAAAACATCCTCGAAACTCCAAGTGAACATGGCTGTACAAATGACAATTTGGAAAATCTTCTCTAAAAATACCACATGCTTGTAATATGCATGAGGAAGGTGCCAGCCAAAAGAACTTTGCACCCTTAGAGCAAAAGCACTCCCTTCAGTCTCCAGGGCGGAGGGAGTTTAGAAAGCAGAAATGATCATAATAGCTAGGAACTTACAAATAGGTTCTTAGATTTTACTTGCTGAGTGCACAATTTTCTATGCACGTAGTACAAAATGTTATGACAAGGAAAATGTCCACATTCTTAAAGTCCAAATAATTCTCAGTATTATAATTAATTTGAAACATTCAAGACATTCTTGTCTAGAAAGTGGTCTTCTCTAGATATTTATCTGCAAGAAAAGCTTTCCTCTTTTTTTCTCCAGATTGGGATCTATTGTTTGGCTTGCAAAACATTAAGTAATTATTAAGATTTTTATTCTTACTTCTTCCTTCTCATCCCTCAGTTAAAATTTTCCTGGACTAGTTGTGGCCCTGAACATGTCTGTACCACAGCTCTTAACAAACGAACAGGAAACAGAAATTTTAGGAATGAGAAGTATGTAAAACAGCATACGTTCAGGAGACTTGGCTGGGTATTCTATGCAATGTGCAGGAGGAAACTACAACGAATTCCATATCTATAAATATTTCTGCATACTAAGTAGGACCGGACAGAGCCTCAACCTTTACCCCCATACCAGTATTATAAAATCACGCGCCACTTCCAGTCTGATATTTCTGCATTCTAATCAAACTGAAATGAATAAGCCTGTGACAAATTGCACAACATGCAGCTCGTACTGTTGGTTCAGTCAATTTTCTGAAAGAAATGAAGATCACTACTTTAAAGTATAGGCATTACTGTGCCAACAAGGGCATACGTGACATGTAATGGTCTGGATTTTCCAGTCAGTGTGAAGCAGAGGCATACACCATTGACTGCGGGAAAATTATGACCCAACGCTGATGATAGGCTGCAACTTGCTCACCCAGCTGCAGAACATTGGCAAGGTGACTGGGGAGGGCATGGGAGCTTAGTGGCATTTCCAACAAAGATGAAATCACACCCCTCGCAGTCTGTTATTAGCTCAATGACAATGCCAATCTGCAAACCATTCTGTGTGTTTTTTTGATGATTCCCAATCTCATATTTCATGTAATTCTCATTGGCAGCTTCAGTCCACCACATGCCCCAGGCTCAGCTTTCTCTGACACTGGCGAGGCCAAGAAGCCAGGGTGGAGGGGATTTTGGGGTGTGGGGGATGGAGGGTGGCAGTGCCAGGGTTCACCATATCAGATGTCGTAGCATTGCAAACATTGCCTGTCACAGGGATTTTAAAGCATTTCAAGTCCCATGCAAGAAAACATTACAATAACAAATTTGATGATGTCAGCATGAGCTCCAGTTACAAATCCGGCAAAGAGAATAATAAGCCATTTTAAAAATCAAACAACACATCTGCAAAGTACTGAATATCTGGGGCAATGTTTGCTAGCTGTATATTGTATATCATTTCCATTGACAGGTGTGTTGGTAACCAGAGGGCACAGACTTAAGATCAATGGCAAAGGAACCAAAAATATATATTTTTTAAAGTAGCGAATTACGATGATCTGGAATGCACTGTCTGAAAGGGTGATGAAAGCAGAATCAATATTGAAGGTATACTCGAAAAGGAAAAATTTGCAGGGCCATGAGGAAACAGCAAAGAAGTGGATTAATTAATTTAAAGTTTTAAAGTTTCTTTATTAGTGTCACAAGTACACTTACATTAACACTGCAATGAAGCCATGGTGAAAATCCCCTAGTCGCCACACTCAAAGACCAGGTCATATAAAAACATAAGAACTAGGAGCAGCAGTAGGCCATCTGGTCCCTCGAGCCTACTCCGCCATTCAATAAGATCATGGCTGATTTTTTCGTGGACTCAGCTCCACTTACCCGCCTGCTCACCATAACCCTTAATTCCTTTACTGTTCAAAAATTTATCTACCCTTGCCTTAAAAACATTCAATGAGGTAGCCCCAACTGCTTCACTGGGCAGGGAATTCCACAGATTCACAACCCTTTGTGTGAAGAAGTTCCTCCTCAACTCAGTCCTAAATCTGCTTCCCCTTATTTTGAGGCTATGTCCCCTAGTTCTAGTTCCACCCGCCAGTGGAAACAACTTCCCTGCTTCTATCTTATCTATTCCCTTCATAATCTTATATGTTTCTATAAGATCTCCCCTCATTCTTCTGAATTCCAAAGAGTATAGCCCCAGTCTACTCAGTCTCTCCTCATAAACCAACCCTCTCAACTCCAGAATCAACCTAGTGAATCTCCTCTGCACCCCCTCCAGTGCCAGTATATCCTTTCTCAAGTAAGGAGACCAAAAATGTACACAGTATTCCAGGTGTGGCCTCACCAGCACCTTATACAGCTGCAACATAATCTCGCTGTTTTTAAACTCCATCCCTCTGGCAATGAAGGACAAAATTCCATTTGCCTTCTTAATTACCTGCTACACCTGCAAACCAACTCCTTGAGATTCATGCACAAGGACACCCAGGTCCTTCTGCACAGCAGCATGCTGCAATTTTTTACCATTTAAATAATAATCCATTTTGCTGTTATTCCTACCAAAATGGATGACCTCACATTTACCAACATTGTACTCCATCTGCCAGACCCTCGCCCACTCACTTAGATTATCTATATCCCTTTGCAGACTATGGCTACCTTCTGTGCTGTAAGATTCTATGATTGGCAAAATACTGTAATTCTGTGGACAGTATAGTTGCGCTGAGCAATTTCTGTTCTCATTAATCTGAGGTGTTACCAATGGCGAACAATATACTTTCCATTATGGACACCAAGGGCGGGATTTTCCAGCCGTGCTCGCCCCAAGGCCAGAAATTCCTGCCCGAGGTCAATGGATCTTTGCATGGTGCGCCCCTGCCCACTATGATTCTCGTGGCGGGCAGGACAGGAAAATTCTATCCCAAGTGTAAGCATTAAGCAATCTCTAGTCAGGTAAAACAGTGATCACCTCATTCTGTGCCAATAATGTGCCTCAGCTCCAACCTCATTAAGGTTAAATCCTACTGCACAACTGCAAGATTTTTGCGATTTCCACACTAGCAATCCAAAGGTCTCCAAGTAAGATTGTCGAAGTAGTTGTGCCCATAAAGAACTGAACTGGCCAGCCATCACATGAGACCTGTCGACACCGCAAGGAATAAAGATCCCAGCCTTCAGTCTATCGCTGCAAATTAATAATGGAAGTAGTGAAGCAAACAACTAGCTGAATTTGTAAAGGGACATTTTCCCATAGTATGCTGCTCAATTAATTTAGAAACATGCAGAAAGTTTATAGCAGACCCATCACCATTTGGAGAAAGCGGAAATAGCATTTCAAATGGAGATCCTACAGTCAATTCCATGCATCCAGTTGTCATGCTCAAACAACATAGATCTGATAAAGGATTACAACAATGTACTGTGCCAAGATTTTCAGTCCCCAAATGTAGGATACAGGAATTGGTTCTCTTTTGCCACACCATTTTAATGATGGGTATCCACCCAAGATTGTTAATTGATCTGTTCTATTTTCAGATTCTGACAATACTTTTCTATATCTTCAGCATTCGTTTTCATTGCAGATTTCCAGCATTTACAGTTTTATTCATATGAACATATGAATTAGGAGGAGTTGGCCCCTCAAGCCTGCTCTGCCAATTATCATGGCTGTTACGACCGTGGCCTCAACTACACATTCCGCATACCCTGATAATATTCAACTCTCTTTTTAGTCAAGAATCTATCCACCTCTGCCTAAAAATTATTCAATGACCCTGCCTCCATTGTTCTCCAGGAAAGAGAGTTCCAAAGACTCACAGCTCAGAAAAAAATCTTATCTCTGTCTTAAATGGGAGACATAATGTGGAGATGCCGTACTGCTGAAGTGCTCCCCCACAGGAAGAGAACAGTCTTGTCTGGTGATTGTCGAGCGGTGTTCATTCATCCGTTGTCGTTCCGTTGTTCACCCTTATGGTATTTGCTACCAAATAAACCTGTTGGACTTTAACCTGGTGTTGTGAGACTTCTTACTGTGTTAAATGGGAGACCCTTTATTCTTAATTGTGTCCCCTAGTTCTAGTCTCTCCTGCAAGGGGAAATGTCCTTTCAGCATCCACCGTGGATCTTGTATGTTTCAGTAAGATACTCATTCTTCTAAACTCCAATGGATACAAACTCAGCCTGCCCAACCTTTACTCAAAGATAACCCACCCAAACCCAAGAATGAGTTGAGTGAACTTCCTCAAACTGCTTCCAAAGCATTTATATCCTTTTTGAAATAAGGATACCAAAATTGTACACAGTACTCCAGATGTGGTCTTACAACTGTAGCGTAACATTCCTACTTTTATATTCCATTTCCCTGCATTGAACAGCGATATTCCATTTGCCATTCTAATCATTTGCTGTACCTGCATACTAACTTGTGATTCATTTGCCAGGACACCTAGATGATTCCTCTGTACCTCAAGAGTTCTGCAATCATTTAAATAACATACTACTTTGCTATTCTTCCTGCAAAAGTGGACAAGTTCATTGCCACTTTATCCTCCATCTGCCAAATCTTGCCTAGTCATTTAATCTATGTCCTCTTCACAACTAAGTGTCATCAGCAAATTTAGCAACCATACATTCAGCCCCATCATGCACTAATATAAATAGTTTGAGGAACCTATTACTAATCCCTGTGACACTTCACTCATCACATCTTCCGACCCAAAAATGACTCAATTATGTCTACTCTGTTTCGCGTTAGCTAATGAATCCTCTATCCATGTTAACATGTTACTCCCTACACCATGAGTGCTTATTTTGCATAGCAACCCTCGTGGCACTTTGTCAAGTGCCTTCTGGAAATCTAAGTACAGCACATTCACAGGTTCCTCTTTATCTTTGTTCCTTGTTATGTCCTCAAAGAACTCCGATAAATTAGTCAAACATGATTTCCCTTCACAAAATTATATTGACTCAGCCTGATTACTTTGAGAATGTCTAGGTGTTCTACTATAGCCTCCTTAATAGAATTTGGAATTTCCCTATCACAAATGTTAAGTTATCTAGCCTGTAGTTTCCTGCTTTCTGTCTCTCTTCTTTCTTGAATAGAAGAGTCACATCTGCTATTTTCCAATCTGGTGAGACCATTCCAGAATGAAATTAATTTTGGAAAATCAAAACCAATGCATCCACCATCTCAGCATTCCCTTCTTTTAAGGCTCTAGAACAAAGTCCATCAGGATTTGGGGACTTGTCAGCTTTTAATTTTAATAATTTTCTTAGTATTCTTTCCCTGGTGATCATAATTATTTTGAGTTCCTCCCTCCCTTCCATCTCCTAAATCACAATTATTTCTGGGATATTATTTGTATCCTCTACAGTAAAGACAGGCAAAATATCTGTTCAATTCAGGTACCAATCCTTTATTAATTCCTTAGACTCACTTTCTAGGGAACCAACTCATTTTACTTATTCTTTTCTTTTTTAAATACATGTAGAAACTCTTGCTATCTTTCTTAATATTTCCAGCTAATTTTCTCTTGCATTCTTAATTTAGTCTTCCTTTATTAATGATTTAGCCATTCTTCACCATTCTTTATATTCTGTCCAATCTTGTGACCTACCACTCATCTTTACGGAATGATATGGTTTGGCTTTCAATTTGATACTAACTTTAACTTCTTTAGTTAACCAAGAATGGTGTGTCCTTCCCTTAAAGTATTTTTTTCTCACTGACATGTACATTTTTGAGTATTCTGAAATCTCTCCTCGAATGTCTGTCACTGCATCTACTGGCCTATCTCCAAACCTAATTTCCCAGCTCACTTCAACTAGCTTTGTCTTCATGCCGTCATAATTGCCCTTATTTAAATTTAAAACACTAGTCTTAGATCCACTCCTCTCCCCCAAACTGAATGTGAAATTCAATCATATTATGATCAAAGCTACTCAGGGACGCCTTCACTTTTTAGGTAATTAATCCTGCACATAACAGATTTTGCATAGCCTGCTCTCTGGTTGGCTTGAACATATGCTGCTCTAAGAAACTGTCCCAAAAACGTTATTTTATCATCCTGACTACATTTGCCAATCTGATTAATTTAATCTATATACAGATTAAAATCACTGATGATTCTCACTGTACCACTGTCACAAGACAAAATATTTCTTCCTGTAAAACCCCACCCTAGTGTTGGTTACTATGAAAGGGCCAATAAACCACACCCACAAGTGACTTCTTACCTTTACTATTGTGCCTCTCTAACCAAACTGTTTCTACACCCTGATCACTAGGTCATCTCTCTCTATTGCACTGTCATCCTTAATTAACAGAGCTACCCTACCACCTTTTCCTAGATTCCTGCCATGTACCCTTGAATATTCAGATCCCAATCTTTGCCATGTTGCAGCAATGCCACTATAATGTCATCGGTTTTGTTACAAATGCTACGTGCATTCAGATATAAAGCTTTGAGTTCTATCTTTTTACCATTTTTGTAACCCTAGACTATGTGCTGGTACACTCTTAGATTTGAACACTCTGTCCATTCCTGCCTTCGTTTCCCTTATTCCTGTCTTGCTTTTGCCTTCTCTATTCAATTTATCACACCTTCCCAAACTTAATCCCTCACCGCTATTATTTGGTTTAATGCTCCATCACCCTAGTTATACAACTCACTAGAACACTCATCCCAGCACAGTTCAAGTGAAGACTGTGCCAACAACACAGCTCCCATTTTTCCGAGTACTGGTGCCAGTGAGCCCTTAATAAAAATCCATTTCAACCTCACCAATCTTTGAGCCATGCATTTATCTCTCTAATCTGATTTTCCGTACGCCAATTTACCCATGATTTAGGGAGTAATCCAGAAGTTATTCCTTCTTTCCCATATTAAAATAAAATTTCTGGAGTCAAGAGTCATTTCTGCTCGTCACTAATTTACATTTTTTTGCCGACTGACTGTGCAATGAATGTAACCTTAGAGAGGGGGTAATTTGCAAATTCACCAGAATTATACCAGAACATTGAAGGTTTAATTATGTGACCAAGCTGCATCAACTTGCCTTTTATTCTGAAGATTAGAAAGTTGAGAAATTATTTAATTCAGCTGGTTAAAAAAAAAAGGGGTAGAAACGATTTCTTCTGCTAGGGATCCAGAACAATCAGAACAAGACCATAAAATTAGAACTAGGGTATTTAAGAGCAACATTAAGAAGCACAGTGGAGATCTAAGCTCTCTCTCCCAAATCCAGATATGTTGGGTCAATTGAAATTTTGAAGTGATTTTTATCAGTTTATGTATGGGTTGGATCAATTAAAATTTTCATCACATTAAGGGTAACAGGGGATATGGAGTAATGGCGGACAAGTAGGGTGCAGGGAGAGATCAGCCATGATCTAAATGTTTAATAGAACAGGATCAAGGGGCTGAATGATCCACTCTTCCTTCTATATCTCTACCTCTAAATGACAATTGTATGGCTCTCTTATTCCACTTATTCTTTAATTCTGCAAAGATAAGTTCTTTGCTTTACACGTTTGTTTCCAGGTTAAAATTAAAATCATTATTACTGTCTGCTCCAATTTACTCTGCAATTAAGTAATAAATAGTCTTTATCTTTCCCTTTATACAGTTGTTTCCTTTCCTGTCTGAGAGTCATTTTAACAATTTCCTGCCTTGACTATTTCTTTAACTCATTTTGTCCATTTCCATTCTCTTAAGTGCGCTTCTTGAATTGTTTCCTTTCAATTTTCTTGCACTCAAACCTTTTCTTGACCCATAATTCTGATTTCCTTCTCCTAGTTCTTGGCTTCTTTGCGAATCCTTATTTAGATTTCGCATGAACTTATCCTTCATGCTCTAGATTTATTTTTATCTCATCAGCAGATCCCAATTTATCTCAGACTTGTAGCTTTTTTTGTCCCTTTTCTGAATTGGCCTTCTTTCTCTGAAGATTAGGACACAAAACACCACGCCCTTATTGAAAAGTAGCAAGAGAGAATTAATTTTATGGCTGAATTTTCCATTCCCAAGCAGAACAATGTCTAACAGTTATCAGCTACTTCCTTTTCCCATCTAAAACCACTTTCAGTTTTGGCATATTACTTTCCACCAATGTATGTTATAACACGTGCAACAAAATGGGTATCCTCTGACAGCAGAAATCAGCAAATCTGTGCAACCATTATTGATAACTACCCCTTTATTATTTGAGGGCAATAGGATTGATTATGGATATTTTTTGTCTGTATAGTTTATACTTCATTTTTACTCCTTGCTGAAATATTTTGTACTTTATATCACTATTTAATTTCAATTATATTTGATGTAGCTTGAAAGACCTATTGTATTACGTATCCCTTAAACAGTATGCAGTCAGACCTGAATAGTCCATATGCAGTTTTTTAATTTATTAGTCGCAAGTAAGGCATACATTAACACTGCAATGAAGTTACTATGAATAATCCATATGCATTGGGGAAAGATAGTTGTGGAGCAAACTAACACAATGTATTAATATTTTGTTAAAATCAACTGCAAGTGTCATTAAATTGAGCTGCCGAGTGAGGAGAGTCCTTTGTGCGAAAAGAGCAGGTATCCAGGCTGGTTTCTGCCTATTCATAGTAAACAATAGAAAATCTAACCCTAGCTGGAATTCTGCATTCATTTTCTACAGTTTGGATTTGGAAACACAAAGTGATAGAACCCCCAAACAGATCAAATAATGATAAACAAGCTGATAATTTATTACTTAACATCTTGCTTCTTCCCCAGAATATTATAATATTACAGCACTTTTCCCATCATAGAGATAGAAGTACAATGGGGAAACTCAGCCATAGCAATGAGGGCAACACCAAAGGACCTACACTGACAAATTATTTGCAGACCAGAAAAACTCCGAAAGCTAGATATGTCATTAACACAAGATGGATATGGAGGGTGACGGCAATTTGACACACTTTAGCCCCTCTATCCAACAGAACGCATAATGCATCCAACACAACAATATTGAATTAATTATAAAGTTTGTTGATGAGGAAGAATACAGAGGAACAAATAATTGGCAGCTGCAGTTTAATGCAGCAAGATATGAAATAGCCACATTGGGAAAAAGAACAATGAAAGGAAGTATAATCTAAATGCTCTTAACATAGAGGAGAAACAAAGATCTGTGGTTTTGCCACAATTGTTAATGGTGAGAGCGCAAGTAAATGAGTTCTGAATTTATATATATTGAATTTAAAAACAAGGGAGTGATGTAATTGGTTAAGTGACAGCAAAAATATTGATGCAGTTCCTTGCATCACAATACGGGAAAGATATTAATGCGATGGAAATACTACAATGAAGATTCATCAGGATGATAATAACCAAGTATCATTGATATAATGAATCTTTTCACTGGAATGGTTAAATTTAATGATGATTGGGAATCTGATAAGGAGCTTTAAAATTATGAAAGACTCTAAGGGGATAAAGTGAAAAATTGTTTTCACTGAAGTTGGTACAGTAAATCAATAACGGGGATCAAAGACCATCTTGAAAAGGCTGGAGTTTCAATAGGGCATAGCTAGCTACAAGAGCATAGAACGACTTACTGCAGGTGGGTGGCTATTGAGGCAAATTAACACAGTTTAAAAAGGAATTGGATAATTATTTCAGATGGTAATATAAGATACTTGGAAAAGGGAAGAAAATTAAAATAGATAGCTCCAGTTGAGAAGCAAGCACCAACACAGGGACACATGAGCCAAGTTGCCTCCAAATATGCTGTAATTTCTAAGATCGCAACAAAAGTCAGGAAATCAGAACTTTTTTTTCACTAAGTTCACAATGCCTTTTCATACAAACATCCCCTCTATTGACCCATCTCATTAACAAATTAAAAGAAACTTAAAGAATACCTCTCCTCCCAAATCACAAAACATCACCCGTGCCCTGTATTTAAACAGTGGTTGACCACATACAAAATTACAACTTCCAAAAATGGTAAATTTCAAGAAGTTCAACTTAAATTAATCACACTCTTTTTGGAATTTTTCCAGAAGTCAGAGATGCAATTTTCAGGTTCAAATCTCAAACTTTTTAATCCTTGCCAGCAAGTGACAACCCAAAATCTAGTAAGAAGTTTAACAACACCAGGTTAAAGTCCAACAGGTTTATTTGGTAGCAAAAGCCACACAAGCTTTCGAGGCTCTGAGCCCCTTCTTCAGGTGAGTGGGAATTCTGTTCACAAACAGAACTTATAAGACACAGACTCAATTTACATGAATAATGGTTGGAATGCGAATACTTACAACTAATCCAGTCTTTAAGAAACAAAACAATGGGAGTGGAGAGAGCATCAAGACAGGCTAAAAAGATGTGTATTGTCTCCAGACAAGGTTCCGCACACACAAGGACGGCCTCAACCGGGATATTGGGTTTATGTCACACTATTTCACAAATAGCCAGGTTCCGCACACACAAGGACGGCCTCAACCGGGATATTGGGTTTATGTCACACTATTTCACAAATAGCCAGGTTCCGCACACACAAGGACGGCCTCAACCGGGATATTGGGTTTATGTCACACTATTTCACAAAATAGCCAGGTTCCGCACACACAAGGACGGCCTCAACCGGGATATTGGGTTTATGTCACACTATTTCACACACACGACAGCGCAGAGTCGCGGAGCAGAAACTGATAGCCAGGTTCCGCACACACAAGGACGGCCTCAACCGGGATATTGGGTTTATGTCACACTATTTCACATAAATATTTCTGCTTTTTTCCTCCTGAGTCTTTATCATGCGATCCTAGAATCAGAATTTATGTCACACTATTTGTAACTCCCACAGTTGCGTGGACCTGCAGAGTTTCACTGGCTGTCTTGTCTGGAGACAATACACATCTTTTTAGCCTGTCTTGATGCTCTCTCCACTCCCATTGTTTTGTTTCTTAAAGACTGGATTAGTTGTAAGTATTCGCATTCCAACCATTATTCATGTAAATTGAGTCTGTGTCTTATAAGTTCTGTTTGTGAACAGAATTCCCACTCACCTGAAGAAGGGGCTCAGAGCCTCGAAAGCTTGTGTGGCTTTTGCTACCAAATAAACCTGTTGGACTTTAACCTGGTGTTGTTAAACTTCTTACTGTGTTTACCCCAGTCCAACGCCGGCATCTCCACATCATGAACCCAAAATCTACACAGCCCTCACCAGCTCAAATCCAAATTTACCCTCTTCTCCTCACTTTGGTGACATATGGGGTGGGAGGGGAGGGGGGCGGCGGCGGCAGAGTGAATCTAAAGAAGGATGCAAAAGAAGTTATTAGGAGGAATGACAAAAGTGTGATCAGAAAGGTGAATTTTAAGGAGAGTACTCACGGAAAAGAGATAGAGGGGTTTAAGGGAGTGCATTCCTGGCTGTGACACCTAAACAGTAAAAAGCATGACGGTCAATGGTGGGGCACAAAAGGAGCAGGATGTACACAAAGCAAGAATCAGAGGAACAGTGTACTCCAATGGGTGGCGTGGTAAAGTTGTTGAGTGGCAGGAGGTTACAAAGATGGAATGAGGTCAAGAAAGGATGTAGAAATAAACTTGAGAATTTTAGAGGGTTTTGGGAATCAAGCCAATGCAGGTTAGTGACAACAAGGGCAATACCTATGTAGGATTTGACATGGAACAAAATGCATGTAGTGGATGAGCTGAAGTATATGAAAGGAAAAGTGGAGCAGGAGACCTTAGGGCTAGTTTAGAGGTGACAAAAACATGGATAAAGATTTTAGCGGCAGATGAGTTGAGATAGGTGTGGAGATGTTACTGATTGACATGGATGATCATTATATTGGATTTTAAAAAATTTAAAAACAAGGAAAATCTCAAATACAATCAGACCTCAGAGTTTTGTCAATTCTGCACATTCTTCCCCTGATAATCAGAAGTAATCTTTTGAACTAAAAAAAAGTTCGAAAAGTTCAATTATTTGAACAAATAACACAGTCAGTGCTAGACAATATTGATTCAAGAGAGGAGTACTGTAGACAGCATTCTAAATTAAAAACAGAAAACGCTGGGTAAACATCTGCCCAGAGAGAGAAACAAAGTTAACGTTTTGAGTCCAGTTTGACTCTCCAACAGAACTGAAGAGGGGTAGAGGTGTAATGAATTATATAATTGGAAAGGAGGCGGAAGAGGTGGGCAGAATTGAAGGTCATTCTAGATTTGTTGACATATTGAAATATTGTATCTGTGCCACATAAAAAAAAAATTCTGCAAGAATATCACTAATTTCCTCTGGGCGGTTGTTACAATCTTTCCAAACATAGGACAGGGGGACCCTGACGATGTGTTATCATCCCCATGCAGGAACACCGAAAACCACTGATCTCTTATGAAACAAGTACAGCAGCAGGGAATCTCATCAAGATGCAAAACCGACAGCTAATTGAAACTGTGCTTTGATATGATATAAACACATGCTTCAGGATGTACGGCTGTCATTAGATTTCAGTTTTGTGACTTTTTTTAGAAATGAAAATCCTTCCCAATAATGCCAGTCTATCATTGGAATCTATTGCTAGTGTTAGTGCCTCAACGAGACAACACTGAAGTTAAAGTATGTTAAAAAATTCTATAGCATATTGTCTGATTTACTGTAAAATGATGTGGAGATGCCGGCGTTGGACTGGGGTGAACACAGTAAGAAGTCTCACAACACCAGGTTAAAGTCCAACAGGTTTATTTGGTAGCACAAGCCACTAGCTTTCAGAGTGCTGCCCCTTCATCAGGTGAGTGGGAGTTCTGTTCACAAACAGGGCATATAAAGACACAAACTCAATTTACAAAATAATGATTTTAATTATTAATTGATTTTAATCATTATTTTGTAAATTGAGTTTGTGTCTTTATATGCCCCGTTTGTGAACAGAACTCCCGCTCACCTGATGAAGGGACAGTGCTCCAAAAGCTAGTGGTTTGTGCTACCAAATAAACCTGTTGGACTTTAACCTGGTATTGTGAGACTTCTTACTGTAAAATACCAAGCCTAAAAGAAACTCTGCAGTTAAAATGAATTGAAAAAGAATAAAAGGCCATTTACATCAAAGAAGCAGTCTCTGGGATAAAAAAAAAGTCAAACTAGTTTGTCAGGAAATGCTTGGCTTGAATCCGGAACAGTTTATTTCACAAATCCCAAATTACAGAGTACACAAGGAAAAAAAATGAAAGCTGATATGTAAAACTATGCTTTCTTCATCCGAGATGGCCTATCTTCAAACAATTACCTTGCTGTAAGGTTGGGGGGGGGGGAGGTCCTTCTGAATCCAGCCCAACTTCCCCCAATGCAGATACATAATAATATTTGCATAATGCTGCAATCCTGGCCAGAGATTCTGGGGTAAACCGATTTAGTGAATCTGAATAGTCTTTCTAGAGAGGATTTGCAGCTATGATATTTATTACTCATCATCAGAACTGAATCTAACCCACACTGAGGAAACAGTGGGGATCCACGCCCTTTGCAGTAGAGATCAAACTGCAACCAGACTTTAATCTCACTTTTATTATTTTAAATCACAGTAATACACACCAATCGTTTAAAAGCCATTTGCAGTTTTGAACTGGTGCCAATGGCAACTGTTAATGTGCATTGTTCAAAATACTTTTTTTAAAAATGCATACCAATTTTCAACTTGAAAATTCCTGGAAATAAACTCTCCAATTTATCCACCCTGGAGCCACGGGGATAATGTTCGACGAGGTAAAACTTCGAAGGATTTGAAAAAATATCATTTTTTTAAAAAACCCTTTTGTTGAGGTGCTGCCCAAACAAAAGTGACACGACGCCCTGAGTAATTCAGATCAGCAATCACAAGCATTTAACAATGCCAATCTTCCTGAAACGTTTGAGTGTTACATATACTATATTGGCCTGAATAAGCTTCCCGAGGAATAGTTAGTTGTTGGAATCATGTTTGGGCAGTGATCATCTGACCTTGAAACAACTGTAAAGTATTGAAAGGGGGTTTGGAAAGGGGGTGAAGGAATGTTCATCCCAGAGTGAGCTGGAGCCTACCTCTCCAAAAAAAAACCCCCTTAATACCCTTCAAAAACTAGACACAAGCTTGTTGCCCATTTTCCCCCTCTTTTTTTTTTGTTACCTGGCCGTGGTGCTGGCTCCGTCCCTGCGGGGTATCCTCGGGGCTGAAGTAGAGCCTGGTGCTGGCTAGGAGCTGCTGGTGGCTGCGGTCCTCCCACAAGAGCTGCAGCTCGGCGATGCATTCGGGCTCATGGGGCTGGCATCTGACAAAGAAGAACTGGCCAAGCCTGGCCGTCAGCCCCTTCCCTTTGCCGGAGGAGCCGGGCTCGGGCAGGCTGAAAGCCCGGTAGAAAGTGTAAGGTCCGTGGGAGCCGCAGGGAGAGCCGATCCACTGGGAAGGGGAGAGAGAGAGAGAGAGGGTAAGAGAGAAAGTAACAAAGAAGCCGCAAAGCCATTAATAAGAGAAGTATCAATGCAGCCAAACACATTGTATCAAACTTCACTGCATTCGGAAACAAGTAGCCAAAATCTTCCCCCCTCCTCCTCCTCCCTCAGTGCAATCCCCTTCAGGCCTGACTTCTCCCGCCGGCTGCCCTTATTCCAACTTCTCTTCCGTCCTCCCTCACCACCTCCAAAGATTTAAAAAACTTTCTTCCTCAAACTTTTAACCATTCTGTTTTCCTTTACCTCGATTTTCCGCGGCTCCATATCTCCTCCGGCACTCTGCAAAGCAGCAAGGTCCTGGCAGCTACACACGCCTCTCACATCTACATCACAAACAAGAACATCACTGGAGACACACTCAATCAACAACTTCCCAATAGCAAAGAGCCAGAGAAACAAAATCAAAGTGAAAGCACACACACAAACATCCTCATCAAATCCCCAAGCCGCAAATCATACTTTTATTATTTTAATATTTTATCACTTTAATAATATATTATTCTTCAATTCTCTGGCAGCCAGCTGCCTGCTCAACCATGTCTTATTTACAGGTTGGGGTGGGGGTTTTTTTTAGCACTGTTACCACCACCCCATTTTTAAAAAAAAATCAAAATCCAAACTTCTTTTATTTTCTGAAAATAAACTTTCTTTTATTTTTACCCAGCTGCCAGGACGCCGTGACGTCACGGGGAATGGGAAGGAGCTTCCAGCAGAGAGGCTGGGAATCTGGGATTGAGAATCTAATCTCCACGCAAACTAATGATGGAAAGCGGGGTAATAAAGGCATGGTCATGAGGGGTGTGAAGATTGGGAATTGCATCTCTGTGGACAGGGATTGGGGATATGCATAAACCCCGCAGAGAGAGGGATGCTGATAATGTGCAGGTGGGGTTGTAATTCCTGTTGAGAGATGATAAGGAGATAAGATTAAGCATGCAAACTCTGGAGCTGCTGGAAATCTGGGACGGAAAACAATACTCCAGGTTCATGCATCAATTAACAGAAAGGTGAGGTTGAGATAATATGGTTGACAAAAATTGAGACTTGGTGCTGTGGGGATTAAATTGGGTTTCTTTTAAA
The DNA here is from genome assembly GCF_964213995.1 of Mustelus asterias. Taxonomy (NCBI): domain Eukaryota; kingdom Metazoa; phylum Chordata; class Chondrichthyes; order Carcharhiniformes; family Triakidae; genus Mustelus; species Mustelus asterias. The sequence continues at coordinate 62,858,178 of NC_135816.1, forward strand.
CTTCTTTTAGGTGTTTAGTTTGATATACTGTAGTTGTTCCCAGAGTTAAACTTTCCACAGGGGGCTGCAATGAGGCAAAGTGTTTCTGATATGCTTATTGTCACAGTGATTTGACTGGTGCCTGAGTGAAACCAATCTGTAAATTTCACCAGATGACCAAACATTTACTGAATGGTTTTAAAGGGGACTTTTTTAAAGATAAGAACATTGACCAAAGATGGCTACTGCAAGTCACCTGACATCTGGGATTGCCAGTGGCCAGTTTCTGGAAAGTTCTAACATGGAATACAATTCAGACATGTCATGACATCCTTCTGTGGAATTTCACACCTGAAGATGTAAAAAACTACTTCAAAAAGATTTACCGGAAAATGTACTGGACCTAAATTTACAGTTCTATAAGACTACCTCTGCAGCGGAAACAGAAGGTCGGCTAGGGCAATAGTCATAGGAAGTATGTTTTCCTATCTCATTAAGATGGGTAATTACTCATTCAGGGGGTTAATGGCTGGGAGATTACAGAATCTACTCACTCCCCCACCGTCCCCGTCCCCCCCCCCCCCCCCCCCCCAGCAATAAAATAAAAGCACTGCCAGTTCAGACATAGGCAAACCCCTTCTGAAATCATTATGGGGAGAGAGAGAGGTTGTGTGACTAAAGTGATCTTTTTGAAATCCCTTTGGTACAGCATGCAAATTGCGAACAGTGTTGAGTAATCAGAAAAAAAACAGCCAATGAAGCAGCAGAAGCTCCTTTCTCTCCTTTCCCAAGTTAAGACTCTATCCCCTACAGTTTAAAAATCCAGCATGGGGACACGGAATATTCCATTGAAAGGAACCTCAAGTGCAAAATCCATCAACTTCTGGAAGAATTATGCATTAAAAATAATTTTAAAAACAATTTAAAAATAAATTGTCTCCAGCAATTGCAGTTACATTAGCTTCAATTTAGCTCCTGGAACCTAAAGGAACTTGGAAAAATCACAGGGATGCAGCCAGGGGCCCATAAACAATGAACTCTCAATTCCTTTAACTTTCAGCACTGAACTGAATTTGGCTAAGAAAGTAATTACCTACAATTTTGTGAATTTTGTAGGCATATGTGTGTGTGAATGCAGGTCATGAAAGTTTGAGAAGCACAGGCTTATTTTTAAAAAAATATTTTGATGTCTTTATCTGGATGGGGTTTTAACTCAACAGAATTGAACCCTTTTTATTTTGAACTTCAAAATGCCAGACTTGTTTCTCAATCAGAATGTAAATAGTTAAACACAAAGAGCAAGTAAAATTCCTTCATCAAAGCCTGTTATGGTCAGACTGGAGTGGTAGGACAGGAAAGTCATTTGTGTCCCTCCACACATAGGTATAACATAACATAGTTGCAATTTTGTTCATCTGCTTGCTTCATACTGACATTATTTAAAGTAATCATTCAGAAAATGAGGAAAACTTGTGTGGGCATTTCAGGTGTTTCAGACAGCTAAATCTGATGACAACGAAATAATGTTGAGTCTGTGGCTGTTCAATGCTGTGCTTCCATGACAGCATGTACATTTTAAGTTCTGCTGCTGGCTGGCTGATTTATTTCTTTGATTTTCTTTATCTCTATTTGAACTTCAAAAGTGGCAAGAGGTATATTTCACTCCAAGATGGGGAGATCTTTACCTCTTCCTGTTTAACTGTCCTGGAACCTACATAGATGTGCACACACACAGATCCTTGGAGAGACTGTTCCTCATGCAGATTTGTTAATGGGTATTTGGTCCAGGTTCAGTATCGTTAGCTGGCTTGTCAGAAGCTGCATCTTATCTTGGAATCATAGAATACCTACTGTGCAGACAGAGGCCATTCGGCCCATCGAGCCTGCACCGACAACAATCCCACCCAGCCCTATCCCCGTAATCCCACATTTTTAACCTGCTAATCCCACTGACACTAAGCGGCAATTTACCATGGCCAATCAACCTAACCTGCACATCTTTGGAATGTGGGAGGAAACCGAAGCACCCGGAGGAAACCCATGCAGACACAGGGAGAACATACAAACTCCGCGCAGACAGTCTTGCACTCTTTTTGTGTGAAAGGAGGTGTACATTAAAAGTTCAGTTTTTGTTGTCTGCTTGTTTAACAAGCTTTCTTTTGATAAACCTGTTCTACGGATTATAGTCTAAATCAAATGGGCTGATTGTTTTTCTTATGCTGTCTGAAGACTAGTAGTATATGGTAGGGTTTTGTGTCAATCACAGTAACCAGGCTGGTCGTGACTCTGGTCAACACTTCAAAAACAAACATTGGGCATGTAAGATCACATCTCATTTTGCAAGGGTGAGAGCTTCCTTATGGGGGTGATCCCTGACTCCAAGAAGGAGACAAAGACCTTGATGATACTCTAAACTTGAACATCAAGCTGAATAAGACTCAATTATTGATATTTTTGATCAAAGTATCAAGGACATTTTTCAATATTAAAGGACTACGTGTCTTTCTGGCAGCAACTTTCCTCTAATATTCTCGTGAACCATTAATAATATTTTCTACATCCTTTCCTGAGAGAGACAAATTACCATAAACCATCCAGTGGAACACAAGTTAAACACAAACCATTTACAACAGCAGATATTGTATAGCAGCCGTCACATAATCACAAGCACAAAATAGATAAGTCAATTGAAGGCACAGAGAAGGCACATTTTGAGGTTTTTAATGCTGGAGAGTGAAAATACAGAATCAGAGTGCAAGGGCTTAGTGATGAGAAACTTTCTCTTCTATGTTGGAATGAAAGGAATGAGAGAAGCATGCAGTGGAACAGAGTCAGAAAGTATATGTTGAGATATGGGTGGAGAGTTTTTGCAGACATAACATTGAGTAAGGCCAAAAAGTGATTTGGTGTTGGGAATGTACTCATGGGGCCCTCAAGGGACATTTCCTATTTTTCATAACAAAGAACAATACAGCTCAGGAACAGGCCCTTCGGCCCTCCCAAGCCCATGCCGCTCCCTGGTCCAAACTAGACCATTCTTTTGTATCCCTCCATTCCCACTCCGTTCATATGGCTATCGAGATAAGTCTTAAACGTTCCCAGATCATCTACATACAAAAAGACATTATCAAGTTCCAAGGTAGGGTGATAACATCCAGTTTTACCTCACCACCACCTTTCTCGTCCTTTCATTGCTCTCAGGCTTCATCAAATCCTGGATTTGGAAGGGTGGCAGAGTGATTAGTACTGATGTCTCAATGCCAAGGACTGGGTTCAATTCTGGCTTCAGGTCACTGTCTGTTTGGAGTCTGCATGTTCTCCCTGTGTCCACATGGGTTTCCTTTGGGTGCTCCAGTTTCCTCCCACATTCCAAGATGTGCGAGTTAGGTTGATTGCTCATGCTAAATTGCCCCGAGTGTCAAAGCAGGGTAAATATGTGGGGTTACGGGGATTGGGCCGGGGTGGGATTGTTGTCAGTACAGGCTTGATGGGCCGAATGGCCTCCTTCTGCGCTGTGGGGATGCTATGGATCAATCGCCATTTCCTTGAATTAACCATTGGGAAAACTGAAGCCATTGCCTTCAGCCTCTGATACAAACCCTTTTTTGTGCCACCGATTCCATCCCCCTCCATGACGCCAGGTTAAAACAGGCTGTTTGCAGCCTTGGTGTCCTATTTGAAGCAAAGCTAAGCTTCCAATTTTATATCCTCTGTAGCACGAAAATCACCTACTTTCATCGCCGTGATATCATCACTGCTTATCTGCTGCTGAAACCTCCATTCATGATTTGCTTACATCACGCTCAAATCAATGAGTTGCTGGCCAACCTCACATCTTTCACCTTCCATTAAGCTTAACTCATCCAAAAACTCTGCTCATGTCAGAATCTATGCCAAATCACATTTACCCACCATTCCTGTGCTTGGTGACCTCAATTGGTTTCACATCTTTGAACACCCATGAATTTAAAACTCTCATCCTTGTTTTCAAATTCCTCCAAGGCCTCACCCTTCCTGTCCCTGTAACCTACTCCTGTTACAGGTGAACAGAATTCCCACTCACCTGAAGAAGGGGCTTGGAGCTCCGAAAGCTTGTGTGGCTTTTGCTACCAAATAATCCTGTTGGACTTTAACCTGGTGTTGTTAAACTTCTTACTGTGTTTACCCCAGTCCAACGCCGGCATCTCCACATCATGACCTACTCCTGACCCATTACCCTCCAAGCACACTGTTTTCATCCAACTTTAGCCTCTTGCGTCGACCCCACTCCGTGTACCCTGCCATTGGTTTCCGTGGCTTCTGCTACCTAAACCCTAAACTCTGGATTTCCTGCCGAAACTCTCTGCCTCACTCTCCTCCTTTGACCTTCCTTAAACCTGCTTCTTTTACCATGCTTTTACTCATCTTTAATCATTCTTTATTCAATCATTGGATGTGAGCATCTCTGGCAAGGCCAGTATTTATTGTTCATCACTAATTTCCCTTGAGAAGGTGGTGGTGAACTGCTTTGCTGAATTACATGTGATGTGGGTACATTCTCAGTGCCATCAAATAGGGAGTTCCAGGATTTTATCAGAGATTTTAGTATCAGAGAAAGAACTGTGATATATTTCCAAGTCAGGATGATGGTTTTTCCATACATCTGTTGCCTTGTTCTTCTAAATGATAAAGATCAGCAGTGTGAATGTTGATGTCAAAGGATCTTTGGATAATTGCTGGAGTGCAGCTTGTAGATAGTAGACACTGCTGCTACAGTGGTGGAGAGGGTGAATGTTTAAAGTGCTGGTGAGTGTGCTGATCAGGTGGGCTGCACTGTCATGGATGGTGTCAAGTTTACAAGTGTTGTTGGAGCTGCGCTCATCCAGGCAGGTGGACAGTATTGCATCTCATTCATGCCTTGGAGGTGGTGGACAGGTTTTGGGGAGTTGAAACGTGAGTCACTCACTACAGAATTCCCAACCTCTGGCCTGCTTATTCGCTACTCACCTGACGAAGGAGCAGCGCTCCGAAAGCTAGTGGCATTTGCTACCAAATAAACCTGCTGGACTTTAATCTGGTGTTGTTAGACTCCTTACTCTGCTATTCTAATGCAGTAAGAAGTCTCACAACACCAGGTTAAAGTCCAACAGGTTTATTTGGTAGCACAAGCCACTAGCATTCGGAGCGCTGTTCCTTCATCAGGTAAGTGGGAGTTCTGCAAACAAACAGGGCTTAGAAAGACACAAACTCAATTTACAGAATAATGGTTGGAATGCGAGTCTTTACAGGTAATCAAGCCTTAAAGGTACAGGCAATGTGAGTGGAGAGAGCATTAAGCACAGGTTAAAGAGATGTGTATTGTCTCTAGACAGGCCAGTTAGTGAGATTTTGCAAGCCCAGGCAAGTCATGGGGGTTACAGATAGTGTGACATGAACCCAAGATCCCGGTTGAGGCCGTCCTCATGTGTGGAACTTGACTATCAGTCTCTGCTCAGCGACTCTGCGTTGTCATGTGTCGTGAGGGTGGCCTTGGAGAACGCTTACCCGAAGATCAGAGGCCAAATGCCCGTGACCGCTGAAGTGTTCCCCAACAGGAAGAGAACACTCTTGCCTGGTGATTGTCGAGTGGTGTTCATTCATTTGCTGTCGTAGCATCTGCATGGTCTCCCCAATGTACCATGCCTCAGGACATCCTTTTCTGCAGTGTATCAGGTAGACAATGTTGGCCGAGTTGCAAGTGTATGTACCGTGTATCTGGTGGATGGTGTTCTCACGAGAGATGATGGCATTTGTGTCGATGATCCGGCACGTCTTGCAGAGGACTTGATTAAGACTTTAATTAAGACTTTAAGACTTGATTACCTGTAAAGACTCGCATTCCAACCATTACTTTGTAAATTGAGTTTGTGTCTTTATATGCCCTGTTTGTGAACAGAACTCCCACTTACCTGACGAAGGAGCAGTGCTCTGAAAGCTAGTGGCTTTTGCTACCAAATAAATCTGTTGTGAGACTTCTTACTATGTTTACCCCAGTCCAACGCCGGCATCTCCACATCCTGCTATTCTATTTAGAGTATTTACAGTAAAGACCGGGATTTCCCATTCCCACCTGTGGTGTGATCCATCACGGCTGGGAACAGAAACTTTGGAGAGCCAGCCAAAAATCCATTGACCTTTGGCGGCACCAGAAAATCCTGGCCACAGGCGGGTCGCAGACTGTTGATGGTGAGTGATTGAGAAATGGTAATGCTATTGAACATCAAGGGGAGATCATTAGATCCTGTCGTTAGAGTTGGTCATTGCCTGGCACTTGTGTGGCGCAAATGTCACACGTCACTTATCAGCCCAAGGCCTGGTATTTTCAGATGGCGGGGTTTGCTTCCTGCCATCTGCAGATTCGATGCGGAACACATCCTTGCTGACTCTGAGTGCCCTGCAGCTATTTTGTGCTTGAATGAGCGTTACACATCTGCAGAAGGAAATTTTGCCTTAGAGAGCTGCTGGCCAATCTGATCTGATGTGGAGATGCCGGCGTTGGACTGGGGTAAACACAGTAAGAAGTTTAACAACACCAGGTTAAAGTCCAACAGGTTTATTTGGTAGCAAAAGCCACACAAGCTTTCGGAGCTCTAAGCCCCTTCTTCAGGTGAGTGGGAATTCTGTTCACAAACAGAGCTTATAAAGACACAGACTCAATTTACATGAATAATGGTTGGAATGCGAATACTTACAACTAATCAAGTCTTTAAGAAACAAAACAATGTGAGTGGAGAGAGCATCAAGACAGGCTAAAAAGATGTGTATTGTCTCCAGACAAGACAGCCAGTGAAATTCTGCAGGTCCACGCAACTGTGGGAGTTACAAATAGTGTGACATGAACCCAATATCCTGGTTGAGGCCGTCCTCGTGTGTGCGGAACTTGGCTATCAGTTTCTGCTCAGCGACTCTGCGCTGTCGTGTGTCGCGAAGGCCGCCTTGGAGAACGCTTACCCGAATATCAGAGGCCGAATGCCCGTGACCGCTGAAGTGCTCCCCAACAGGAAGAGAACTGTCTTGCCTGGTGATTGTCGAGTGGTGTTCATTCATCCGTTGTCGCAGCGTCTGCATCGTTGCCCCAATGTACCATGCCTCGGGACATCCTTTCTTGCAGCGTATCAGGTAGACAACGTTGGCCGAATTGCAAGAGTATGTACCGTGTACCGTGCAGATCCGACCAAAGAACACACCCGTCAACTCAACACTCTGATCAAGACCTTTGATCCGTACCTTCAGAACACCCTCCGTGCTCTCATCCCACGTACTCCCCGCGTTGGAGATCTCTACTGCCTCCCGAAGATACACAAGGCAAACACACCCGGCCGTCCCATCGTATCGGGCAATGGGACCCTGTGCGAGAACCTCTCCGGCTATGTCGAGGGCATCCTGAAACCCATTGTACAAAGAACCCCCAGCTTTTGTCGCGACACGACGGACTTCCTACAGAAACTCGGCACACATGGAGCAGTTGAACCAGGAGCGCTCCTCGTCACAATGGATGTCTCGGCACTCTACACCAGCATCCCCCATGACGATGGCATTGCCGCAACGGCCTCAGTGCTCAGCGCCAACAACTGCCAGTTTCCAGATGCAATTTTACATCTCATCCGCTTCATCCTGGACCACAATATCTTCACCTTCAACAACCAGTTCTTCATCCAGACACACAGAACAGCCATGGGGACCAAATTCGCACCTCAATATGCCAACATCTTCATGCACAGGTTCGAACAAGACTTCTTCACCGCACGGGACCTTCAACCGATGCTATACACTAGATACATCGATGACATTTTCTTCCTTTGGACTCATGGTGAACAATCACTGAAACAACTCTATGATGACATCAACAAGTTCCATCCCACCATCAGGCTCACCATAGACTACTCTCCGGAATCGGTTGCATTCTTGGACACACGCATCTCCATTAAGGACGGTCACCTCAGCACCTCACTGTACCGCAAGCCCACGGATAACCTCACGATGCTCCACTTCTCCAGCTTCCACCCTAAACACGTTAAAGAAGCCATCCCCTACGGACAAGCCCTCCGTATACACAGGATCTGCTCGGATGAGGAGGATCGCAACAGACACCTCCAGACGCTGAAAGATGCCCTCATAAGAACAGGATATGGCGCTCGACTGATTGATCAACAGTTCCAACGCACCACAGCGAAAAACCGCACTGACCTCCTCAGAAGACAAACACGGGACACAGTGGACAGAGTACCCTTCGTTGTCCAGTACATCCCCGGAGCGGAGAAGCTACGGCATCTCCTCCGGAGCCTTCAACATGTCATTGATGAAGACGAACATCTCGCCAAGGCCATCCCCACACCCCCACTTCTTGCCTTCAAACAACCGCACAACCTCAAACAGACCATTGTCCGCAGCAAACTACCCAGCCTTCAGGAGAACAGTGACCATGACACCACACAACCCTGCCACAGCAACCTCTGAAAGACGTGCCAGATCATCGACACAGATGCCATCATCTCACGTGAGAACACCATCCACCAGGTACACGGTACATACTCTTGCAATTCGGCCAACGTTGTCTACCTGATACGCTGCAAGAAAGGATGTCCCGAGGCATGGTACATTGGGGAAACTATGCAGACGCTGCGACAACGGATGAATGAACACCGCTCGACAATCACCAGGCAAGACTGTTCTCTTCCTGTTGGGGAGCACTTCAGCGGTCACGGGCATTCGGCCTCTGATATTCGGTAAGCGTTCTCCAAGGCGGCCTTCGCGACACACGACAGCGCAGAGTCGCTGAGCAGAAACCGATAGCCAAGTTCCGCACACACGAGGACGGCCTCAACCGGGATATTGGGTTCATGTCACACCATTTGTAACTCCCACAGTTGCGTGGACCTGCAGAATTTCACTGGCTGTCTTGTCTGGAGACAATACACATCTTTTTAGCCTGTCTTGATGCTCTCTCCACTCACATTGTTTTGTTTCTTAAAGACTTGATTAGTTGTAAGTATTCGCATTCCAACCATTATTCATGTAAATTGAGTCTGTGTCTTTATAAGCTCTGTTTGTGAACAGAATTCCCACTCACCTGAAGAAGGGGCTTAGAGCTCCGAAAGCTTGTGTGGCTTTTGCTACCAAATAAATCTGTTGGACTTTAACCTGGTGTTGTTAAACTTCTTACAATCTGATCTGATCAGGCAGATTTCCACTCCATCTGACGAAGGAGCAGCGCTCCGAAAGCTTATGGTATTTGCTACCAAATAAACCTGTTAGACTTTAACCTGGTGTTGTGAGACTTCTTACTGCAATCTGATCTGGCCAGTGCTGCAGTGAACAGAAGTAGAAGTTCAGATGGACATTGCAGCTTAATTCTGGGCACTGGAGGTCCAGGTAAGTTCAGGGGGTCCCAGGGCCAGAATGGTAGGGAAGGAGTGCAAAGGTCAGAGTCTTGGAGGAAAGACTGTAAGAGGCCTTGGGCCCAGGGAGGTCCAGGTGCACCCAGCTTCAGAAGGGGGCTTCTTATGGAGCCACTCCTTCCCTCCTGGAATCTGTGTTCTTTTTCAAGCTTTCCTCCTGCCAACCTAAAAATGAAGGCTGGCCAGGAAAATTGGCCATGTAAAGACCTCTATTGGGGAAAGGGCAAGTTTCCCATCTGAAAACTGCCCACCCCAGTGTAAAGTTGCTGTTGGTCATGTGGGCGGGAGCCTGGAGGGAATCCTGTTACTTCAATTTCACGCTCCGCCCACCAACCCCATCTCAATACCCACCAGGGTGGGGGGAGCATAAAATTCTGGCCCAAGCATGAAAGCTGTCCAGGTTTTGCTGCATGAATGGATGAACTGTTTCAGTATTTTTAGAGTTGTGAGTGATATTGAACATTGTGATATTGTGGCCCTGCTGAATCTGAATCTATCCCATTTGGCACAGTGGCAGTGCAATACAATATGATGGACAGTATCTTCAGTGTGAAGTTGGGTCTTTGTCTCCACAAGAACCGTGCAGTGGTCACTTTTACCAATACTATCATGGACAAATGCATCTGTGACAGGTAGATTGGTGAGGATATAGTAAAGTAGTTTTTTTTCTTTTTGTTGCTTTCTCACTACCTGCCTCAGGATCAATCTTGCAAGTATGTCCTTCAGGACTTGGTCATATCTGACAGTAGTAGTCCTACCAAGCTCCTTTGCTAATTGACATTAAGTGCCCAAGTCTGTGCCCTGTTACTGACTTGCTTCAGTTTATTATTTACCCATTTGTCTTTGTTACTGCAGTGCTCAACATGGAGGAGTGCTTATTCATTGGCTGAGGTCAGGGCATAGGTGGTAATCAACATGATCTTTCCTTGCCCATGTTTGACTTAATGCTATGAGAGCATAGGGCCTGGAGTCAATATTGAGGATCCTCAGGGCAACTTCCTCCCGACTGAACACTGCACTGCCACATCTGCTGGGTCTGTCCTCCCAGTGCAACAGGGCATACTGAGGGATGGCGATGGTGGTGTCTGGGAAAATAGTTATAAGATATGATCTAGTGAGTATAACCATGTCAGGCTGTTGCTTGACTCGTCTGTGAGACAGCTCTCCTAATTTTGGCAGAACTCCCCAGATATTAGCAAGGAAGAATTTGCAGCGCTGACTGGGCAAGGGGTGGTTTTGTTGTTTGCAATGTCAATTAATCTGTCCGGTTTTATTCTCATTCAATTCTTCTGTAGCCCTTGGTACAACTGAATGTCATGTTGAGGGCAGTTAAGAGTCAACCACATTGTATGGATGTGGCCAAACAGGGTAAAGGCAGAAATTTCCTCACCTAAAGGACATCTGGTGATTTCATGATCGTTATTAGTGAGACTAACTTTTTATTCTAGATTTATTAATTAATTGAATTTAAATCCCCCCAGCTGCTGTGGTGGGATTTGAACTCATGTTTTCAGAACATTAGCCAGGGCGTCTGAATTACTAGTCCAACAACATTACCACAATGCCAGCAAAGCAATTTCTTATTTGACTTGGTGCCAATTTTTGCCTTGTTACGCTGCAATGAAGCACCATAGGACATTTTCCTGCACTAAATGTGCTATATAATTGTGAGTTATTGTGGTTGGATGTGATTTATTGTACACTGATACTAAATATAGTGTTAGTGTGTTTCTGCTTGACACGCAAGCCATGCTAAAGGAGAGGAAGCTTCATAACTTGTTAAAATAGTTCATTATAAACAGTAAAAAAAAAACATGAAATGGTCAGCTAGTATATTAACTTACATTGACTTGTCAAATGCCTGGGCTAATATTAGCAATCCTTAAAAAATCCAGAATGCAGAAAACACAATGACAATAAAAGATTGGTATGTTGGAAGCTGTCCCATAATAACAGCATGAAAAAAATTGGCAAGGATAGAGATGTTTCTCTGAAACATTGACAATTGCTCAACATGTCTATATAATCTATCTTTGTGAGTGAAAAAGACACAATCAATTCCTTGGGCTGTTTAAGTGACAAATTCACTTGAGCCTTCTTCACTGTATGAAAATATCAATCACATGCACTGCCGACTAACATGAGTTGGATGCCAATGTCACATTCCACAGGATATCAAAACACATATTTAATGTCAGATGCCTATTTTTATCTGCATTCCAGACTTTGAACATTTAATTTTACGTAGCAATCTGGTTAAAAACTCTTCAAATCATGCAGTAAAAGTTGTACTGAAAATACATTTATGTCTACCCAGACAATTCTTTCACATTAATTCTGCAGATGGTAATACTGTCCCTTAAGAAACAGAAGAGAAGGAATTAGGCACTGGGTTTCCATAATCCAACAGTCACCATGAATAGGAAAATTTATCGTCACAAACACATCCAAATTTCCAGAAGGTCAGTCTTTGCAGAAAGCAGGAGGGCAGAAACGTCAGCCACAGGAATCAAGGGTAATCACTTCAAACTTCCTCACCCATCTTGAGACAACATGCCTGAGACCTCGGGTCACTGACAATGTTAAGAATGATGTGTGTACCAGCAGCAGGGTGAAATAACATCCTCACATCGCCCTGTCACTTCTGCTGCACAGCTCAAGGATGTTGCCAGAGTTCCTTGAAATCTTGCCAAACTGGAATAATCATATGAGTTGCCTTAAGTGATATGGTGAGATGCCACCAGCTTCACTCAAGATAGTTTAATCAGGGTTAATTTTACCACCCCTGGCATATTTGAAGGCAGATGCTTGTAAAATAAGATGTTTGCCGCCTTTCTGCCCAGCACCAACCTGTCTCCATAAAGCAGTGGGCAGCTAAGGCATCTGTTAGCACACCTGTCCTGAGTCAACTAATGGCCACTTGAGGGCCCAATTGCACCTCTGTTGCTATAACACTTGCGGCATGCAAGGCAGGCAGCCCAGCAGTTTTCACTGCACATGCTGCTGGTAGGCAGCAAAGGTACACCTCCTTGAGTGGAGTTCCTATGCCCATTGGAGGCAGCATCCTCCCCAATCCCCGCTCTATTATATCACCTTCTTTAATCCAGCTCCATTGGCCTGTAAAACACTGGCCCCTAACACTTCCTCCACTCACTGGGGCCTGCCAGACAGACCCATCCAAAATCCCCCGAAGTCCATCCATCTTTTTCTCTGGAGACAGCTTGCAGTTCCAGCAAAGACTTTCATATCAGCTGGCAACTTCCCCAGTGCAGGACTCCTTCCCAGAAGGAGTGAATCCCCACTGTGAATCAATTAAGACTGCCCTCAGCAAAACATTGCTGTGGGGCAGTTGGGTTTTCAGTTGCCATGGTGCATATGAACTTTTAGGTTAGCAGGTGGGTGGGTACTTTATCCGCCCGCCCCCCCCATAAGTTCCCACAAATAAGATTATTGACAAAATTAGATTGAGACCAGAAATGACCATTACAAAAGTGTCTGGTGGGCACTGCCAGGTAGGTACTACCCAATAGGCACTGCCTGGCTATGCCCCCAACCACTTGGAGGCTTCAATGGCCTCCAAGCCCCCTCAGTGTGGCCATCGCAACAGTCCTCCGCTAGTGGAGACCAATGGATACTTCCCGTCGGATAGGTGGGAACATTGTGGGAGGGGGATGATCGCGTGCTGAACTTGTTAATGAGAATGAAATCCAGTCAGTCTCATGCTAATCTGCCTCGCTTCCTTTCTGGGTGTGACCCGGTTCATGCCAGTAGGGGCAACATGGTGGCACAGTGGTTAGCACTTCTGCTTGGCAGATGCAGTATAATGTGGATAAATGTGAGGCTATCCTCTTTGGTAACAATAATAGGAAGACAGATTATTACTTGAATGGGTGTAAATTGAGAAGAGGTTGATACTCAACGAGACCCTGGAATCCTTGTGCATCAGTCACTGAGAGTAAGTGCACAGGTACAGCAGGCAGTAAAGAAGGGAAATGGTAAGTTGGCCTTCATAGCGAGAGGATTTGTGAATAGGGATAGGGATGTTTTGCTGCAGTTGTATAGGGCGTTGGTGAGGCCACACCTGGAGTAGTGTGTACAATTTTGGTGTCCTCATCTGAGGAAGGATGTCCTTGCTATAGAGGGAATACAGCAAAAGTTTACCAAGCTGATTCCTGGGATGGCAGGTCTGTCATATGAGGAGAGACTAAGTCGGTTAGGCATTTAGAAGAGTGAGCGAGGATCTCATAGAAACTTATAAAATTCTAACAGGGTTAGACAGGGTGGATTCAGAAAGAATGCTCCCAATGGTGGGGGAGTCCAGATTAGGGATTATAGTTTGAGGATAAGGGGTAAAACTTTTAGAACTGAGGTGGGGAGAAATTTATTCACCCAGAGCCTGGTGAATGTGTGGATTTCACAACCACAGAATGTAGTTAAAATGTCTGATTTCAAGAAGAAATTAGATATAGCTCATGGGGCTAAAGAGATTAAGAGATTAAGGGGGGGGGGGGGGGCGTCAGGATATTGAATTTAATGATCAGCCATGATCAAAATGAATGGCAGAGCAGGTTCGAAGGGTTGAATGGCCTACTCCTGCTTCTTGTTTCTTGTTTCTATGCTTCATAGCGCCAGGGATCCGGTTCGATTCCTGGCTTGGGTCACTGTCTGTGTGGAGTATGAACGTTCCTGTGTCAGCGGGGGTTTCCTCCGGGTGCTCTGATTTCCTCCCACAGTTCAAAAGACGTGCTGGTTAGGTGTATTGGCCATGCTAAATTCTCCCTCATTGTACCCGAACAGGCGTGTGGCAGCTCGGGCATTTTCACAGTAACCTAATTGCAGTGTTAATTTAAGACTATTTGTGACACCAATAAACAAACTTTAAATGTTAAAAGGGACCAGGACAATTGCAAACTGCTTGGCACCAGGCACGAAGCTGCTTTTTAGGCCCGCACACTATTTTCCAGGATTGGTGCAAACGTACCAGGTGTGGAGAGGTCGGAAAACCCTGCCCCCCCCCCCCCCCCCACCACTTTTTCTTTGAAAGTTTTTATGTTAAAAATAAAGATTTGCTTGATTTGAGTGTATGATTTTTAGAAAAGCTGTCAGATGAATTAAAATAATACAGCAGTATTGGTTCTGTTGATATAACTTATAAACCCCAGAATTTCTACACAATCCAACTCCAATGTGCATGCCATCCCAGAAACTGAGAGGCTCAAGGAAGGAGCAATTATAATGTTGCTACAGTACTTGAAGCCTAAATAAGTACTTCGTCATGGGAGAAGATTGGCATTTTGGAAGCTGTTTTCTTCAATGATAAATGCTGAAAATTATAACGGGGGATTTCAAGGAAATAATGTTTCTCAGATGTAAATCTCCCTTTGGAACTCAGCAAAAAATAGTTCCCAATTAGACTTTCATATCTGATGACTATAAACAAGTCACAAAGACAGACTCAGCAAAATTTGTACTTGTATTCCTTGGCCTATTTTTACACATAGACAGCTTTATGTAGCTTTTTCTCGAGTGAGCAGTTTTGATTCTGTTAAGTGGTGAAGGAATAATTAGAAATTCTGTATTTAAAGAAGTACTGTTGCAATGAAGATCCCAATGTGACTGCAAATGTTTTGGAGGTATCTGCTAGTTTGTAAAGTGTTAGTGTTAAAATATTGGAGGTTGGACAAAGGCTTAAAAGGTGTGAAGTGCAAAATGTTGAGGTTCAGGGACTTGACTATGCTTGTACAAAGAATGCAGAAAGTTAGCATGCAAGTACAGCAAGCAATTAGGGAGGAAAATAGGGGACATGGTCTTACCGGTTCGCCGTGCCAGTTGATCAGCGTGGTGAGCTGGGAAGATGGGGTGGGAGGCTAAAAACTGATTTGCGCCCAGTTTCGTATCTTCTCGGCCCTGTTTTATTGGCGAGAACGGTTATTTACATAAAACTGAGGTAAGTTAGAAGGGCTTACCTGCTCCTGCCTGGCTTCTGGCATCACGCTGCTTCCCCTCCCTCGCTGGCGAGAGGTCACGGGGTTTGGCTGTGCAGTGCCCATCGGGCAGTGCCCAGTTGGAAATTATAAGTATGCCAGGGGCAGTGCCAAGGGAGTGAGTGGGGGTGCGGCTATGACACAGGGAATGTATGATGATGGGGGGTGAATTCTGCAAGGGGGTGATCAGCAGGAGGGGAGCTCTGTAAGGGTGGACTCTACAGGGGGGCAAGTGGACATGTTGGGGGTCCGCCAGGGGATTCATCAGCAGGGTCTTGATGCTCCAATGCTGGCAACCTGTGCGGGTGTGGGGGGGGGGGGGGTAGTAGCGATGCCACCAATGATGGGGCAGGGGTGGGGGAAGGAGATCTCCCCGTTCAGGAGGAGATTGGGGTGCTCTGCGCAATGGCGCCCAAGTGCTCTGAAGGCAGCTTCCCTGGCCCACAGCTCCCAGCTGTCTGAAAAACTGACAGAGTGCGGAACTCGCCCAAAATAAAACCAGTGTGGAACACTCCCATTTTCAGACTTTTATGACACTTGGAATTTTTTGGGGAAGATTCTGCCCAGCACATTGGCCTTTATTCCAAGGGGATTGGAATATTGGACTAAAGGAATTTTGCTACAATTATATACGGCTTTGGTAAAACCACATCTGGAATACTGTGTGCAGTTTTGTTCTTCATATTTAAGGATATACTTGCAATGGAGGTGAATGGATCAATAAATTTGTTCCTGGGACAAGAGGTTGTCCTAAGATACGATGGTAAATTGGGCCTATATTCTCTGGAGTTTAGAAGAATGAGAAGCAATCTCATTGAAACATATATGATTAGAGTATCATAGAGTATCGCAGAATCATACTGTGAAGGAGGCCATTCAGCCCATCAAGTCTGCACCAACCACAATCCCACCTAGGCCTTATCCCCATACATTTACTCTAGCTAGTCCCCCTGACACTAACAGGCAATTTAGCATAGCCAACCTAATCATCCACCAAACCCGCACATTTTTGGACTGTGGGAGGAAACCAGAGTGTCTGGAGGAAACCCACGCAGACACGGGGGAAAAACATGCAGACTCCACACAGACAGTGATCCAAGCCAGGAATCGAACTCAGGTCCCTGGCACTGTGAGGCAGCAGTGCAAACCACTGTGCCACCCCATTCTGAAGCAGTTTTACAGGATAGATGCCGAGAGATTGCTTCCACTGGTCAGGGAATCTAAAACACAGCGGCACAGTCTCAGGATAAGGGGCTAATCAATTAGGACTGAAATAAGAAGTTACTTCACTCAAAGGGTTGTGAATTTTTGGAATTCTCTACCTCAGAGGTGGGTGGATGTCTCATGATGACTATATTTTAAGGTAGGATAAACAGATTTTTGGTCTTTCAGGGAATCAAGAGAATCAAGAGCTCTCAGACCGAAGGGTTGAGGTGTGTTTATTTTAACGCAAGTAGTGAACAAAATGGATGAGCTTAGAGCGTGGATCGCTGCTTGGAAGTGTGATGTGGTGGCCATTACAGAGACTTGGTTATCTCAGGGTCAGGACTGGGTACTTCAAGTGCCGGGTTTCAGATGTTTCAGGGGGGATAGAGAAGGAGGCAAAAGAGGTGGGGGAATGGCACTGTTGATCAGGGATAGTGTCACAGCTGTAGAAAAGATGGATGCCACGGAAGGATTGTCTACGGAATCTCTGTGGGTGGAGGTTAGGAACAGGAAGGGTCGGTAACTTTACTGGGTGTTTTCTATAGGCCGCCCAATAGTAGCAGAGATGTGGAGGAGCAGGTTGGGAAGCAGATTCTGGAGAGATGTGATAATAACAGAGTGGCCATGATGGGAGATTTTAATTTCCCAAATATCGATTGGAATATCCCTAGGGTAAGGGGTTTAGATGGAGAGGAGTTTGTTAGGTGTGTTCAGGAGAGCTTCCTGACACAGTATGTGGATAAGCCTACAAGAGGAGAGGCTGTGCTCGATTTGATATTAGGGAATGAACCTGGGCAGGTGTCAGATCTATCATTGGGAGAGCATTTTGGGGATAGTGATCATAACTCTATCTCCTTTACACTAGCATTGGAGAGAGATAGGATCAGCCGAGCTAGGAATGTGTTTATCTGGAGTAAGGGCAACTATGATGCTATTAGGCAGGAAATTAGAGGCATAAATTGGAAGGAGGTTTTCTCAGGGAAATGTACGGAAGAAATGTGGCAAATTTTCAAGGAAAATTTGTCTGGAGCTCTGCACGGCAATGTTCCGGTGCGACAGGGGAGTTATGGTAGGTTACAGGAACCGTGGTGCACGAAAGTTGTAACGGATTTAGTCAGGAAGAAAAGAAAAGCCTACAAAAGGTTCAGGGAGCTAGGTAATGTTAGAAATCGAGAAGAGTATACGACTAGTAGGAAGGAACTAAAGAGGGAAATTAGAAGAGCTAGGAGGGGACATGAGAAGGCCTTGGCAGACAGGATAAAGGAAAACCCCAAGGCATTCTACAAGTATGTGAAGAGCAAGAGGATAAGATGTGAAGGAGTAGGACCTATCAAATGTGACGGTGGGAAAGTCTGTATTGAACCGGTTGAAATAGCAGAGGTACTCAATGAATACTTTGCTTCAGTATTCACAGTGGAAAAGGATCTTGGTAGTTGCAGTGCAGACTTGCAGTGGACTGAGAAGATTGAGCATGTGGACATTAGGAAAGAGGATGTGTTGGAGCTGTTGAAAAGCATCAAGTTAGATAAGTCGCCGGGACCGGATGGGATGTACCCCAGGTTACCGTGGGAGGCGAGGGAAGAGATTGCTGATCCTCTGGCGATGATCTTTGCATCGTCAATGGAGACGGGAGAGGTTCCGGAGGATTGGAGGATGGCGGATGTGGTTCCGTTATTCAAGGAAGGGAGAAGAGATGGCCCAGGAAATTATAGACTGGTGAGTCTAACCTCAGTGGTAGGTAAGTTGATGGAGAAGATCCTGAGAGGCAGGATTTATGAACATTTGGAAAGGAATAGTATGATCAGAAGTAGCCAGCATGGCTTTGTCCGAGGCAGATCATGCCTTACTAGTCTGAGTTTTTTGAAGATGTGACTGGACACTTAGACGGGGGAAGAGCGGTAGATGTGGTTTACATGGATTTCAGTAAGGCGTTTGATAAGGTGCCCCATGCAAGGCTTATGGAGAAAGTGAAGGGGCATGGGATACAAGGGGACATTGCTTTGTGGATTCAGAACTGGCTTGCCCACAGAAGGCAAAGAGTGGTTGTAGATGGGTCTTTTTCAGAGTGGAGGTCGGTCACCAGTGGGGTGCCCCAGGGATCTGTTCTGGGACCCTTGCTCTTTGTGATTTTTATAAATGACCTGGATGAGGAAGTGGAAGGATGGGTTGGCAAGTTTGCTGATGACACAAAGGTTGGAGGTGTTGTGGATAGTGTAGAGGGATGTCAGCAGTTGCAACGAGACATAGATAAGATGCAAGACTGGGCGAAGTGGCAGATGGACTTCAACCCAGATAAGTGTGTGGTGGTTCATTTTGGCAGGTCGAATAGGATGGAAGAATATAATATTAAGGGTAAGACGCTTGGTAGTGTGGAAGAACAGAGGGAATCTTGGGATCCGGGTTCATAGGACGCTCAAAGCGGCGTCGCAGGTAGAGGCTGTGTTTAGGAAGGCGTATGGAATACTGGCCTTCATCAATAGAGGAATTGAGTTTAGAAATCAGGAGATAATGCTGCAGCTGTATAGGACCCTGGTCAGACCCCACCTGGAGTACTGTGCCCAGTTCTGGTCGCCTCATTACAGAAAGGATGTGGAAGCCATAGAATGGGTGCGGAGGAGATTTACGAGGATGTTGCCCGGATTAAGTGGTATGCCTTATGAGGATAGGTTGAGAGAACTAGGTCTATTCTTCTTGGAGAGGCGAAGGATGAGAGGTGACCTGATAGAGGTGTATAAGATGTTGAGAGGTATTGATAGAGTGAATTCTCAGAGGCTTTTACCCAGGGCTGAAATGGTTGTCACGAGAGACCACAGGTTTAGGGTGCTGGGGAGTAGGTATAGAGATGTTCGGGGTAAGTTTTTCACTCAGAGGGTGGTGGGTGCGTGGAATCAACTGCCGGTAATGGTGGTGGAAGCGGATTCGATTGAGTCTTTTAAGAGACTTTTGGATAGGTTCATGGAGGTTAGTTAGAGGGTTATAGATGAGCCTAGAAGGTAAGGAAATTGTTCGGCGCAACTTGTGGGCCGAAGGGCCTGTTTGTGCTGTAGCTTTATGTTCTATAAGGGGAGAAAACAGGAAAATGGAGTTGAAGTGCAAGAGCAGCCACGGTCCTGTTGAATGACAGAGCAAGGTCAACACCACTCCTGCTATTTCTTGTGTTCTAAATTGTGCAGTGGTTGTCTACTTTGAGGACAAGGCTGGTATAAGAACACCGATCAGGGTTTGAGGCTTGAATTAAACAAGAAACAAAAGTTATAGTTGTATTGTGCTCCTCACACTTTACAGGATAGCACAGGACTCCACACTGGGGAGAAGTGAAACGCACTGGCAGAGGCCCTCTGGAGGCTGCTAAAGGCAGGGAAAGGGCAGAAAAGGCAGAGCTGCCTGAGGCGATAGTTGAGGTGACAGCAGTGATAGTGGATCAGCTATAGCATGGAACAAGGAATACATTGGTGTTGGAAGGTTGGAATGTGCATGCAGGAGGGCGGAGGAAGTCATTGATTGGTTGAGGCCAAAAGACCCCGCCAGTGAGGGATGGGACTTACTTCAATTATCTGGGGAGCTAGTGGAACTTGGTAAGGCTGGTGGTGCAGACCGTAAATGTGGATGAGGACATGGACAAAGTGTTTTGGAGTAGGCAAGGAATCTAGTGGTTCATAGAATCATAGAAACCCTGCAGTGCAGAAGGAGGCCATTCGGCCCATCGAGTCTGCACCGACTACAATCCCACCCAGGCCCTACCCCCATATCCCTATATATTTACCGGCTAATCCCTCTAACCTACGCATCTCAGTACTCTAAGGGGCAATTTTTAGCATGGCCAATCAAGCTAACCCGCACATCTTTTGACTGTGGGAGGAAACGGGAGCACCCGGAGGAAACCCACGTAGACACGACGAGAATGTGCAAACTCCACACAGACAGTGACCCAAGCTGGGAATCGAACCCAGGTCCCTGGAGCTGTGAAGCATTGGTTGTGAAGGATTGAAATCAAACCATAATAACTTTAAAGTTTCACAGGTGGGGGAAAAGTTTTGATGGTTGAACAAATAATCTTGGATCTCAGAAACTGGAAAGAAACTGAGATCTGGGTCAGTCAGAACATCAAGATTGTAGCAACATAACTATTGGAGAACTATGAGACTTTCCTGTGATGTTGTGAAATGCACACTGCAGGATCTTCTCTAGAAACAGCAATGTTGTGGCTCAACACCCATCCTGAGGAATTATTACGGTCAGTTAATTGGGTTTGTCAGCAGTATCTCAAAAATGCCTTGCTGGTTAAAAAAAAAAACTTGTATACCAGTCACCTCCGTAAAAACCTGATAGGATGCAAGACCATGCCTTTCTTAAGCAAGGAAGCATTAACTCCCAATAAATAAACACTGCAATATCATCTGGTCCATCAGCAGCTCCAATCCACAACACAATGTAACCAAATCTGTCTTCCATTTTTCCAGTAGTAAAGGGAGCACATCTGAACAACAGCTGTAAGATAATATGTTCTGTACAACAAAAGTGGAAGAGTGATTTTGTGTAATAAGCTTATTTGGGTCAGCAAAACCAAAGGAATCTTAGTCATGCTCCATTATGACAGAGTCCTGGATCGCATTATAGATCCTCACTAAAGTGAAGACCCAGATGGAATAAAAATTACATTGCTGTAGAGAGACATGCTGTAAAGAGCTGAACCTTTTCATCCTGCTGGTGCAAGAATGCAGGAGAAAAGGGGTACTGATTAGTTGGCATGTTGGCTCTGGTCAAAGGAAGAGGGAACGATAAACTTTCTGTACTGCCAGGTAATTCAAAAAAGGTGCAAGGCTTGAACAGGTTCCTTTTGTTTGCAGAAAATGTCACCTCTAGTAAGTGTAACTGAGCCACATTATAAGCTGGGGTGATTATCTTATTGATTGTTCATGTGGCTCATGCATCAAGTTATCAATTGTTCATGGCACAGTGGCTAGCACTGCTGCCTCTCAGTGCCAGGGACCCAGGTTCAATTCCCGGTTTGGGAATCAAACTGTGTGGAATTTGCATGTTCTCCCCGTGTCTGTGTGGGTTTCCTCCTGGTGCTCCGGTTTCCTCCCACAATCTGAATGTGCAAGTTAAGTGCTACATCCTCCCTCAGTATACCTGAACAGATGCTGCAGTGTGGCAACTAGGGAATTTTCACAGTAACTTCATTGCAGTGTTAATGTAAGCCTACTGGTGACACGGATAAATAACTTAAAACTTTAAAAAATTATGATAGAATTGGATTTAAACCATTGACCTCTCATCTTTATACCTTAGTATCAGACTATGTGGTGCATTTGCCCGTTAATGCAACATACTAAAATACAACCTACTTATATAAAAACAAGCACTGTATAAAACATGTGATTGGAAGCTCACTCTGGGTGAAAGATGTTGGATGAGCCTGTTCTCTCTGAGCTGCATACGAAAAAATTTGGTGTGTGGTGGTGGTGGGGGGGACAATTACAAAACCTATTGAATATCAGTTCCATCAGCAAGCAGCTTGTGATTTTAAGAGTAAATCTGTATATTTAAAGTAGAGCACAACACAATTGGTAAAAATTAATTTATTTCTACAATAGTAATCTGTAAAATTAATAAATATAAAGAAATGCACTGAAATGGCAGTTTCTATGCAGTAATATGGAACGCATAACATTCTTTGTCTCATGGACCTATATAGAAAAGCATAATAGACACTAAAACAAATTGGAAATTTTTTTGCCAAAGATCGTTTCAATTTCAGATTCACTTACAATTCTTCCCTTCTATTTCATTCACAAATACCAAACAATCGGCAACATTGCTGTAGCTTGCTGCTGTAGCCCTTCAACAGCCACTAACATGAAGTAAACTGGTAAAATACCTTTTTGTAAAGTATAGATTAAAAAAAAGCAACTTTTTGCCATTGATATTTTTTCTACTTCAGTGAATCCAAATGCTTCAAGAGTATAGAAATAAACAAGGCAATATTTATGTTTGTGTCACTTTGTTATTCTCTTTGTGTGAATCTGTTTCAATTATAGTTCATTTCATATTTCAGCAATTCAGGAAGTTTTGATTTTTGAAAGATATGTAAAAGTTTTAGAAAGACGCTCACTCCCAAAGAAACTCTAGGAACTGAAAAAAAAATTAATGCACAATACAGCTTCAAAGCAGGAGAAAAAAAAAATTCACCGATGGCTGAAGTGTGGAAAATAAATCATATGGTCCAGAAAGTCTGCCCTTTTTTAAAATACTTTACTGGTTGTAGTATTGCAAATTTTCCACCAGATGGCAGAACAGAAGAGAAATACCTTCTGCTCTGCTCCTTCTCATTGGAGTTTTTGCTTGGAAAGAATCAAGATAGCAAACCGCAAAGGTTAGCGCTAATATTATAACAATAACCGTAGGTGTATAGAGGTTTCTTTTTCAGATATCACAGTGAATCAGCAGTAAAAATGCAAAACCCATTGCCTTACAATAGCCTACGGTGTCCTTTTCCTTCAATACAAAATAATTTCCAATCTCTACACTTGGTTTGGAATGTATCTGTTTCTAATTGCAGAGATGATAATCCTTAGAATATTCACATTGACTGAGTTTCAAACTCAGTAACAGCATTACCAAGTGCCCATCTTGTAGACAAGAGTAAGCTGACTGCTTATCTCTATGTAACAACCATACTTGCCAACAACAGGAGCCAAGTCATTAGTATCCATTTCTTTGTAAATATTTGTCCCATCACTAGATGAATCAAAAAGGGACACCTTTAGGCTCTAAATCACCAGACTGATGTTGGTGGGTTTTCTGTTTATTTGAAGGCAAAAGGTAACTCAATCAGTTCCTGGATAGTCACTTAATTAAGGTAAAATGTTCCTTTAACTAACAATGGTCCTTGTTACTCTACTGAGCTCTGGCAGATGGACTCCAGATAGATTATATTGTTGCACAACAATGGTAAAGGACCCGTGCCTCACCACTGAGTGGCATGGTACAGTCCATCAGGAGACCACCTGTAATGGTTTATAAGCCTTGTTCTCAATAATAAAACAAGGGTTTTGTACGATAAAAACATTCGAACAAAAAAATTAAACTGCTTTGATATTTTCTATTGATGAGTAACTTCCCTTGAGTAGCATATTACTCCATCTTTGGAGGCCTCTTGCAATGCCCTGTCAAATACTGTAATAATTTGTAACCATATTGATCAACATAGGACAACCTGGAGAAGGAAATTCCATCTCTGCTTCTGTCTAATACTGCGCTACTTTGGCACCTGATTTCCATGTTAAGAGCATCACTGGTAGGAACAGGAGCCCAAAACCACACAGTGATAGGCCCATTCACTGTATCGCCAATACCATGTCAACAAAGTGAACTCCTATTATTTCTGCCTTTTGTCCAGTCAGTTTATTACACACCAAGGAGTTTCATTCAGGTCACATTCCAATAGGATATTGATGACGGTGCAGTGCACCCCTTCAATCGTTATTTCTGATTTCGACCCAACACTGTATTTCAAATTCTTTAAACCACCTTCTTTGTCAATCTTAAATTGTTCCTGCAAATGAAGGAGAAGAAATAGACATATCAGTAAATTTAGTCCTCCATCATGTGACTGGAAGAACTGAGGGCACAATCAGGTATTATTGAATCTCACTTTAGTAATATTGATTCCCTTTTAAACTAACAGATACTAAATCAACCCAACTCACGGCACTGACATTACTGTTTTCTGCTTCTAGACGCAATGGTCAAAGACTATCAAAAGACTCCATCAGGCCCCCCAGCATCAGGTTCTCTTCTTTCTTGTCCTGAAGGCATTGCTAGATATGGTCTGGTGGGTATCAACAACCTTCCAGCAATTCACCCAAGTGACCATTCTTTAGGTGCAAATCAATACAGTGAGTTTCCTCATGCCCTTTATCCACTAGTAACATCACCATCAGTCTGATCCTAATCTCAGCTGAAGTCCATATCTGCACTTTCTAGCAAAAGTCATGGATAATAATAACGAGAGGGAACCTTGGCCAATTTTTCTCTTCCCGCTGTCTCTCTCATCCCTCTCCCACCCCATCCAATTGTGCTATTGGCAATTGTTCTGGTTAGGAAAACAGCACAGACCAGTTTGAACTTGGGACCTTTTAGTCTGCATGGTGGTATTATGTCATTTCTCAACAAGAGGAATTCAAGGAAGGTGATGGCCTGGTGGTATTATCGCTAGACTATTAATCCAGAAACTCAGCTAATGTTCTGGGGACCCGGGTTCGAATCCCGCCATGGCAGATGGTGGAATTTGAATTCAATAAAAATAAATATCTGTAAATAAGAATATATTGATGACCATGAAACCATTGTCGATTGTCGGAAAAACTCATCTGGCTCACTAATGTCCTTTAGCAAAGGAAATCTGCTGTCCTTGCCTGGTCTGGCCTACATGTGACTCCAGAGCCACAGTAATGTGGTTGACTCAATTGCCCTTGGGCAACTAGAGATGGGCAATAAATGCTGGGCAGCCAGCGACGCCCATGTCCCATGAATGAATAAAAAAAATAAACAAAATGCATCAAATCAGGAACTGTTAACTGGGGAATTATTTTTAGTTGCGACCATAAGAGTGAAGTAAAAGGCATGAACATTTGCAATTTAGTAAATAGCAACGTCCTATTTTGAACTGTACCAGCGAGTCGGTTAACCAGCTCACAGGTAAGAAGGGTAAAAATTACCTCGAATAATATCACACATCTCGCTATATCAGTAAAGACATTAGGAAATAATTGCTTTCCTGATCTATTGGCCAAAGTGGATCAAAAGACAGTTTAAAAATGGCAACACAAACGAGAATTATAATGAACTTATGTACTTATAATAAGTAACCCTTGACATTCAATGGTGTTACCATCACTGAATCCCCCACTATCAACATCCTTGGGGTTACCATTGACCAGAAACTCAACTGGACTCGCCACATAAACACAGTGGCTACAAGAGCAGGTCAGAGGCTAGGAATACTGCAGCGAGTAACTCACCTCCTGACTCCCCAAAGCCTGTCCACTATCTACAAGGCACAAGTCAGGAGTGTGATGGAATACACCCCACTTAGCTGGATGGGTGCAGCTTATACAACACTCAAGAAGCTTGACACCATCCAGGACAAAGCAGCCTGCTTGATTGGCAGCACATCTACAAACATCTGCTCCCTCCACCACTGAAGCTCAGTAGCAGCAGTGTGTACTATCTACAAGATGCACTGCAGAAATTCACCAAAGAGTCTTAGAAAGCACCTTCCAAACACACGGCCACTTCCATCCAGAAAGACATGAGCAGCAGATACATGGGAACACCACCACCTGGAAGTTCCCCTCCAAGCCACTCACCGTCCTGACTTGGAAATATATTACCGTTCCTTCACAGTCGCTGGGTCAAAAGCCTGGAATTCCCTCCCTAACGGCAATGTGGGTCAACCCACCTCATGTGGACTCCAGTTTTATAAGAAAGCAGCTCACCACCACCTTCTCAAGGGCAACTAGGGATGGACAATAAATGCTGGCCAGCCAGCGACACCCATGTCCCACGAATGAATAAAAAACAAGTGTATGAAAGAATAGTAGAGGCCAGATTAATTACAATAAGATCTAAAAATTTAGCAGTTTTAAGCAACCTTATTCAAGCTTTAGCCAAATAAACTGCATTAACTCTGATCAAAAAGAAGAGCATCAGTCCTGCTCAAAACCCAATGATATTGATGACAATGCACACTCAACCTCTGGTATTAATTACCTCAGCACTCTTTCCCCTTGGACTCACTGTTAACTCCAGCCTACTCCCATCACTCTCACCCCTTTCCTTTCTCAGATTCACTATTGCATTTGCAGCAGGGCCCATCTTCCTGATGATCACTGTGTATATCCTGCATAGCCCACAGTATAAGGCAAATGGGTACTAGTGATTGCACTCCATTCCTCAGTCGGAACAAAGTATAGTTAATTGTAATATATTCCCCACTTGGACCGTTCCATACTGATGATTGCTTTCCCAATCAAACTATTAGTGTTCATAAAGAAAGTATTTATATAGTTAGACTCAAATCGTCTAGTTTCCAGATTATCAGAGATTGGACACAAATTGGGAGGTGTATGTCAGGACTCCAACTTCTGCAGTGAGGTTTGCGCTGACTTTGATACTTCAGCCAGGATTAGAAGCTCAAATGAAAAATTGTAAAATGATTGGGTCACAGAAACCTTGGTGTGCAGTGTCAATGTGTTCAGCATTGATGCTGACTGGAAGATTTGGGCCATATAGTGCTTTCAATGACCAGCAAATGCCTCAAAGTGCCTTACAAGTAATATATTTTGCAGTGTCGTCACTGTCGTAATGTAGGAAACATGGCAACCAATTTGTTGTTGCCAACATGTTTTGCCAAGTAAACCAATCAATTGGTTTAACGTCTCATCTAAAATACAGTACCTCCTACAGTACAGCGCACCCGCAGTACTGCAGTGGATTATTCAGCCTTGATTTTCATACTCAAACCCTGGAGTGGAACTTGAACCCACAACTTTGTGACTCAAAGATCAGAGTGCTGCCAACTGAGCCACAGCTGATACAATACAGTGTATCTTATTTGGATCCGCCAATACTGATTACTGCAGTGTACCCTTCCCTCTGACCTGTTTGGTGTGCCGGGTGCAGAATATTCCTCACTGGGATCTAATGGTAACAGCATTTAAAGCTCACCTACACCTGTTTCCTCAGAAGGAACTCTTCAAAATGCAGCTAATGAAAATATAACAAAACTTACTCCAACTTATAAATCAAAGAAAGGATTTAATAAAGAAACATCATTACTCCAATCTTGGGGCCTCGCCCTGGGCCACTCCAAGCTCCCCACAATTCTACATAGTTCCTTATTTATAGTGAATCAGCTGACTATTACACCACTCTGTATTTGGTTCCATGGTTAACTGGGTCAGCTGACCCTTACATCTTGTTCCCAGCGGTCACATTACATCCAGTACAAAGTTGTCACCAGTTACAATCTAACAGTACCCACTGGTGCTGAAACCAGAAGTACATTCAATACCTGTTTCTGCCTTGACACTCTCTTCTGGTCTCGTTTCCGCCATGCTGGATCATGGATATGTCTGAAGGTTTTATAACCTGTTTCAATTCCAGTGGGACGGTAAACCTGCAGATGATGAAAAAAAGATTAAAGTCTCTTGAACAAAAGAGGCTTGCAGCTCATTTTGCGTTATTGAGAGAGAAAATTTCAGAAAACATGCAGTAACACAATATCAGGATCTTGCTAACTGCACACACCAGAGAGCAAAGAAGTCCCTTCTTAATTAAAATGGAACATTTTAATAATAGCATAGTTTTTTGCAGGCACAGAAACAAAAGTATTCCATGGGAAATACAACATTCTCTCCTCATGCTGTTCTGTAAAACTTTAACCTGAGAATATCTTTGTGAGAAGTGTCAAAGAGATTAACACAAAAATATCGCTACTGCAATTATAAAGAGCGCAGAAGTACAAGATGTATAGGATTTGCACTTCTGTAAAAGACTATTACAATGTACACTATATTATTGCTCAATCATATGGTTGTCTTGTTACCTAATCTCATAATGGCGGCACAGTGGCATAGTGGCCATTATGGTGGCAGAGTGACACTGTGGTTAGTAGCACTGCTGCCTCACAGTGCCAGGGACCCAGGTTCGATTCCTGTCTCGGGTCACTGTGCGGAATCTGCACGTTCTCTCCATGTCTGCATGTTTCCTCCGGGTGCTCCAGTTTCCCCCCTCAGTCCAAAAAACTTGCTGGTTAGGTGCATTAGCCATGCTAAATACTCCCACAGTGTACCTGAACAGTTGCCAGATTGTGGTGACTAGGGGATTTTCACAGTAACCTCATTGCAGTGTCAATGTAAGCCTACTTGTGACACTAATAAATAAACTTTAAACTTTAGTCCAGCTTTTCATTATAAACTCTCGATTTGGAATTTCCTTTGTTGATTAATTCTCAAGTGATGTTGAATTCTTGCACAAACTTCACCGAACATTTAATGCCAATTTACAGTGAAATTACCAGTAAATTTCTTTAGCAAATTCTTGAATGAACCTATATGAAATATGACTGGTTTTGCTGTCACAGCACAGGGACAGTTGCGTGTAGCCACTTGACACCCACTCTGAGGGACAGCAAGCAGGACACAGCGAGAGCTTGGGAAATGGATGGCGAGGGCTCAAGAAGCAGCCAGCAGGCATCAAGCGGAGGTGGACAATGGGCACACAACAATGATGTTACCAGCAGGAGAAACCACACATCTACTGGCAGATCATAAGGATAAAATCATAAGAAATAAGAGTAGGCCACTCAACACATTGAATCTGCTCCGCTATTCAATAAGATCATGGCTGATCTTACTACGGGCTTAACTCCTTTTCTGTCTGACCCCATATCCTCTGACTCCAATATATGCTGAACTTTGATAGCAAGTTGATAAAGGAGGAGACCAGAAGTCAATCTTTACTCAGTTTTATATTTATTCATAAAATGAAACATTACAAATGTATAATTCCTAACTCCACAATCCAACCAGTGCCAATAAGAGTCTCTTCATACTCTTCTAATGAACCAATAATAATTTGAACAAGAAATACAGACCCTGGCAGGGCAGTGTTAATAATGTAAAATCTCAAAAGGAGACCAAACTAATTAAATTAAAATGTCATTCTCGGGGGTAATGATGCACCCCAGCCCCCACAGTGTCTCTTTATATGTGCTCAAGTCGTTATCCAATGAGTGCCCCTCTGTCTGTATACACTTACGTAATTCACACAATTAACATTGTAGATTAAAAATCTGACTAACTCAGCCTTAAATATATTCAAGGACCCATCTTCCACTGCTCTCTGTGGAAGAAAATTCCAAAGACTAATGGCCCTTTAAGAAGAAACCCTTCCTTATCTACATTTTAAATAGGAGATTGCTTATTTTTTAGAATCATAGAATGGTTCCAGCACAGAAGGTGGACGTTCGGCCTGTTGTGACCACCGCTGGCTCTCTGAAGGTGCAATTCACCTAGAGCAATTCCCTTGCCTTCTCCCTGTAGCCATGCACATTCTTCCTTTTCAGATAATGATCCAACTCCCTTTTGAATGCCTTAATTGAACCTTCCTCCACCACCCTCTCTGGTACTGTCACATCCTTCCCGAAGTGTGGTGCCCAGAGCTGGACGTAATACTCCAGTTGAAGCTGAACTAGTGTTTTATAAATTGATAGGATGCTCTATTCTCTCAAACAGATCAATTAAGCATGATTTACCATTAACAAATTTGTGCTTGATTTCCTTAAATTAATTTACATTAGCTCAAATGTCAATTAATTTTGTCCCAAATTATTGTTTCTGGAAGCTTCTCTACCACTGAGGTTAAACAGACTGGTCAGTAGTTGCTGATTTTATCATTGCACACTTTTTGAACAATGGTGTAACTTTTGTAATTCTCCAAGCCTCCGGCTCCATCTCCGAATCTTAGGAAAATTATTGCCAGTGCCTCCACAATTATTGCCAGTGCCTCTCTCAATATCCTTGGATGCATCTCAACAGGTCCTAGTGCCTTAAATATTGCAGCGCTCTGTATACTCTTTTCATTTAAGTAATATTTTGCTTTCCTATTCTTCTTGCCAAAGTAGACAACCTCACATTTTCCCACGTTACACTCCATCTACCAAATTTTTGGCTGCTCACTCAACCTATGTCTCTTTGCAGGCTATTTGTATGTTCCCTACAACTTGCCTCCCACCTATCTTTATATCAACAACAAATTTGGCTACAATGCAGTCGTTCCCTTCATCCAAGTCATTAATACAGATTTTATATAGTTGAGGGTCCAGAACTGATCCCTGTGGCACTCCACTAATCACAGTTTGTTGACATGAAAACGACCCACTTATCCCTATTCTGTTTCCTGTTGGTTAGCCAATCTTCTATCCATGCTAATATATCACCCCTAACACCACAAAAGCTTACCTTGTGCAGTAATCTTTTATACGGCACCTATTAAATGCCTTTTGGAAATCCAAGTACGTCTACTGGTTCCCCCGTTTGTTATATTTGCTAATGAATTTGTCATGTGAGTGGGCATGCACCTCTGCAATGACAGGAGTTAGTGTTATTGAACACTGGAGCAAGCTCAAGGGGTCGCATGCCTACTTCAGCTCCTATTTCTTATGTTCTTATCCTAATAAAGGTTGATGCCATGAGAAGAAGAAAGGAAAAGAAATCCTGAATTTGATGAACATAGGGGCAGCATAGTGGCACAGTGGTTAGCACTGCTGCCTCACAGCGCCAGGGACCCGGGTTCAATTCCGGCCTTGGGTCAGTGTGTGTGGAGTTTGCACATTCTCCCCGTGTCTGCGTGGGTTTCCTCCGGGTGCTCCGATTTCCTCCCACAGTCCAAAGATGTGTGGGTTAGGTTGATTAGCTATGCTAAATTAACCCAAGTGTCAGGGGCATTAGCAAGGTAAAATATGAGGGGTTATGGGAATAGGGCCTGGGTGAGATTGTGGTCGGTGCAGACTCTATGGGCCAAACGGCCTCCTTCTGTGCTGTAGGGATTCTATGATTCTAATATAAACTACAAATACAATGTAACCCTTTTTTTGACTGCTACCATGTCAAATCACCCAACTGCTGGTGGTACTTCTTTACACAAACTTTCCCACCCACATTTTCCAGCACCATTCTTGCATTACCCTAGTTCACTGGCGATCACAGGTTGAAGAAGCATTCAAAAGCTCTAAATGAGAAATTACTGAACAGATGGAGCAGCAATTTCACAACAGATCCGAGCTTAAACTTGCTTACATGAAAACTAAGACGTTGAAGGCTCCCTGTTAAATTCTGCTGCGCGAGTGTGAAATGATTACCTGCAGCCCAGCTGCTGTTATTCTACGATAAAATTCATCATCCTCACGGCCCCATCCCCAAAACCGGTTTGACATCCCATTACACTGCAAAAAAAAAGGAGGAATTACATAGATTTTACAGAACAGAAACAGACCAATAGACCTGAGTATATGCTCCAAATGAATTTCTTCCCAACCTCCCTTCAACTCACCGTATCAACATATGCTTCAATTCCTTTCTCCCTCATACGTGCATCTTGTTTTCCCTTAAATATAGCTTTGCTAGTCAACTGAACTACTTTGTGTGGTAGCAAGTTTCATATTCTCATCACTCTCACCCAGCAATGAAGTTTCTTCTGAATTCCCTATTGGATTTATTAATTATTAAAAGGTTGTATTCTGAATCATTTGGCCAGGAAACTAATGTCAAGAAAATTAGAACACAAATTAAAAGCAGCATGTTTCACTACATGTAGACTTCTTTGATTTGATTTATTGTCACATGTATTAGTATACAGTGAAAAGTATTGCTTCTGGAACTTCAGCTTCTATAATCATAAAAAGAGAGCATTTATAAACTCTCCTTCCCATCGGACAATCACTCTTCAAAATAACAGGTCACAGAGACAATTCTTAATGTCTACAATTTGGCACCTGTTGACAGAGATAAATTCAGAATTTTTAACTGGAAATTTATTGGGTTGAAAAGGCCTGTACCCCAGACACATTCTACTGTGTTTATGCGATTGGCGACATATTCAATTCTATTAAGTTTTTTGATTGGCAAGTGCTATAATATAAAGAAAACTACCAAGTCATATCAATCTTGGCTAAGTGGTAGCCCTCCTTTGCTTCTAATGTTGAGGTTTTGGGTTCAAATCCCACTCCAGAGACATGAGCACATAATCTATGTTGACACTTCACTGCAGTACTGAAGCAGTGCTGAAGCAGTGCTGCATTGTTGGAGGTGCTGTCTTTTTGTTGGGATGTTAAACTCCTCTGTCTGCCACCTCAGGCCGGCGCTATTCAAAGAGGAACAGGAAAGCCCAAATCACATTTCATTGGTTATAAAGCAATTTGGGACATGCGGAGATCTCCTCAGTGATATCCCTCCGTCTAAAATCTACCCTAGAGATAAATCTATCCAGCAGGCAATGTTCAATCAAATTCAGCCCTTTTCATTCCTAGCTCCATCAGTTCCAAGTGGTTATAAATATTGTTCACAGTAGTAACTACTAAGTTAACAATCTATCTCCAGTCCCTGCTGGTTTCCTTCAACCTCACAATTACAGCCTCTGAGCTGTATTATCACCCACCAGTTCAAAGTGCTGTTTGGTGAGGAGGAGGATCCCTCCCACATAGCTACTGTAATGGTAGAGGGGATGAAGTTCCGGGGAAGCCACGTGGAATGGTCCTTTCTCAGGATACCCGTAATCCAGTTGTTCATTCTGGGGCAATAAGTCCACGTCATGCATAGCGAGGTAATCTGTATCATTGCCACTCTCCAGGAAACCCACGTTTATCAAAGAAGCTCGATTAAACCTGAAGATATAAGTTAAGATGAATACAGACTTTACTTCCAAGAATAAAAAACAATGCTTTTGACTCTTTGAATTAAGTCTTTATTGTTTTAAAAACTGATCACTGATGAGTGTTGGGAGGACATAGCTAGAATCAGTTAATTAGTCCCTTTGGTTAAGGCTAGTTTCCTTTCTGCCAGATATAATTAAAAAATATATACACACAGCACCATCCAACCCGCGATCAGAGTAATCAATTTATAGGATGCCAATCTACTTTGTGGCATGATCTGAAAGAATAAGCTTTCATTAGGATGGAGTGACAGTCGAAGGATAGGTTTGGGGAACTGAGTCAAAGTCCATATGTGACAAACCTGCCTTTCAGAGGCAAATCTTTTGACAATGGATCTGGGGGTGGGGGTCACAAGGGCCTCTCACACCTTCTCTTGTACTTAATCCTGGTGTCCATTTCTAAATTAAAATTTTTGCTGGATTTGGAGTTGTGCAATTTTGGCAGCAGTCGAATTGAATATCAGCCAGCAGGATGATTTGATGATTTCTTCTGCCACTGAGCTGATGGTAGTGGGAAAACTGATAGGGGGATGATTGACTGTCAGGATCCATAGACTATGCTGAATCCTGTTCACTCAGCTACTAATGTCACATTGAATGAACCAGGAGACAAGTACAATTGTTCATTCAGCACATTTGGCTGAAAACACTTGCGAATGCTCCGGCTTTCTCTCTGGCACTCAGATTCTGATTTCCCAAGGATCCCCTTCCCTGATTTCTTGCCAGACTATCCACCACCTTTCTTGGTTGTATGTAATAGGCTGCAGAGCTTTTCTTTCAATCATCCTTTGTGGAAAGGTTAGCTAACAAAAAAAAGGAAAAGAAAAACCCACTCCCCCATTGCTGCATTTGCAGATTGTAGCTTCACTGGGTTAGTGTCTTATTCTACACTATGCCTGGTGCTTAATCTTTGCCCGCTTCTCTACTCTCCCCAGCTAGTTTAAATTGCTTTCTTCAGAAACCTTAGGCCCAGCTATTGCAGGTATAGTCTACGGTCCTACTAATGTTGAAGATTTACTACTGGAGGGAAAATATATATTATAGGTATGCAAATTTTAAGCAGGAAATCATTTACAGATGAAGCTTATTAAGGAAAATTACAACACACTGGAAAACTGACCAAAGAGAAGGGCCAAAAATTACTCAACAAATTGAAGCACATATATAATATAAAAACAAAATACTGCAGATGCTGGAATTTAAACAGAAAATGCCAGAAAATCTCAGCATGTCTGACATCATCTGTGGAGACAGCTCTGACGAAGAGTCAACCAGACTCGAAACATTGACTCTTAATGCTCCCTCCACCCACATTGTCTGTATCTTTAAGACCTGGCTGGTTGTAGGGATTCGCATTCTAATCAGTATTCTGTAACTTGATCTTGTGCCTCTGTGCCCTGTTTGAGAGCACATTTCCACTCCATCTGACGAAGGAGCAGCGCTCCGAAAGCTTATGGTATTTGCTACCAAATAAACCTATTGGACTTTAACCTGGTGTTGTTAAAACTCTTCCTCTATTCCCTCTCCACAGATGCTGTCAGACCTGCTGAGATTTTCCAGCATTTTCTATTTTTGTTTATATTTGAAATGAACGCACATACTGGGTAAATGCGCATATACTTATCATGAGACACATACTTAACATGTCCCCACTGGAGTATAAAATCACCTTGGGCATTAGTGTAGAATGGATGCTGGAAAATTGGCAGCCTGTGGTACATTCCTCCTATCTTCCTTTCCAACTGTTTTTTTTTGCTGTCATTTGGCTGTTGCCTGTCTTATACTACTGTGTGAGATGCATGTATGCCTCACTGTGGGACCAGAAGTCAATCTTTACTATTTTATATTTATTCACAAAGTGAAACATTACAAATGTATAGTTCCTAAATCTGCAACCCCATCAGTGTTATGTATCTCTTTACAGAAGCTCAAGCAATCATCTAATGAATAGTCCTTCACCTATACATCCTCAGCATTAATTTATGCAATTAACAAGCTGCCTCCGGTTAGACTGTGGCTAACAATTACACTGGGCGGGATTTTCCCATCATATGTTTTGCTGCGGCAGAGGTGGCCCATCATTGTCTAATGGTGGGTGGGATCTTTCTGGTCCCGTCAGTGACAAAAGGGTTTCCTGTTGAACGGCTGCCAGGAAATCCACACCGGGGATGCTCGTCAGCCAGACTGGAAGATCCCGTTGGCGTAACTGGCCGGAAAATTCCAGCCATTGTCTTGGTTGGAATTGCCATTCCACTTCAGCAGAGCAGTCACATTGATCACATTTATCTTTTGCGAGGCTAAGGAAGACACAAAACCTACAGTTTGAGATCTTTGTAAAGGAGCTACCAACAAAACACAGGCATCAGGAAATTACTGCATGAACATAGTCTGAAACTGTGCTGAGAAAACATTAATTCAACTTGGATATATCTGAAACCCTTTGCGACTGAAAGTGAAAACTTGATTTTACAAACTCGCAGCTGCTGTGACTTTCCTTAAATTATGGTGACTAGCAAAAGTTTTTGATTCTTCCTGTGACAAAAGATAATTCCATTTATTACAACTATTTAAGCACATTAAAGTACCTGAAGTGATCAACTTGGTTGATGACAAGGATCTTGTGTCTGATTTTCTTCTTGTTGAGAAATGCATGCATGTGCGGCACAAAAGTCAACAGTTCTTCGAAACGCTCCCTGAAAGGGACAATGATGGTGATCTTGTGGGGGCCCCAGGCAGAATTGTCAGTCTCATCTTGACAGGACTTGTACACCAAGACATCATCACCAATACTCTGGCTGCTGGTTAGTCTGCAGTTGTAGTGCAGCCACGCAACAGAGAAGATTCCGAGGACTATTAATGAACAGAACAGTTTAAAGATGGAACATCTTCTAGGCAACATTCTAAGGAGCAGGCCTGACCTGAAAAAGACAACAGCGTAGATACTTTAATTCCCAAAGAGACTCAGTGTCTGGAAACATCAAGCCTGAATAAAATTACTGAAAATGTTTCTAATGGGTCAAGTACCAAACAAATTCTACTAATGCTTAGGTCTTGTTTTTCCTGATAGGTCCCCACCTGAGTAAAACCCAACTGCACTATTGATTACGCCAAACTAATTGTTAAATGTTGCAGTCTTTACTCCAGATCTACAACACACATCCCAACATCAACACAAAAGCTTTTCCAAAAAAATGTTCATCCATATTGAATTGTTCCAACTGTAAATCATTAACTTAAAAAAATGCCTATCCCATCAACTTATAGAGTCAGACAGTCAGGATTCCTGGTTGGCAAGACTCAAGATTATTAAGCAACAAAGAGTCTTGAACGCTTACTGAAAGCATGGTATAAAACAAGTCCATGTGTTCTCCCCAGGGCAGTCAGTATCATTAGTTGTATGCTCGTGTTCCCACTGCATGCATAGAACAAAATTTAAGAAGCAAATCCAAGTGGTACTAAATTCTTAAAGACTGATGTAATTGGGTTGAACGTGTCTCTTGTATAATAAATATTTTGAGCAGTGACCTTCCAGCAGATGTGATGAATTAAGTTCCACAATACCACCTCCTCTATAGCTGCTTTACCTGGGCCAAATTACATACATGAAGAACTCCACCTGTGGTGAAATCACTGCTCTCACTACATTGCTCAACATGTTCATTTAATTATCACTAAACTGTTTACTTGGTGACAAGCTAGCCCAAACCACCTCTGCTGTGGTCTTGGCTATTCAGCAGGTTGAGTAATTGATGTCGAACTCAGTATATACGGCAAGTTTCCCTTTGTAGCATCAACAGGATTAACAAAATGGGGACAGTAACATGAGTTGAAAATATTTTATAAACACGCTCTACAAGTTCCATTGTCTCTTCACTGGGTTAGAAAAGGCACCACCATTGGGAGAAATTCTACTGCCCAAATTCACCAATTAAAGACTGGCATGAAACAGAAGTTAGCAATGCCTGGCCAGCGGTAATCCGACTGATATCAGCGCCATCCCAGGCAGTGGAGTTTTGTTCCCATTTAATTTCAAGCATTATGGTGCGAATGAATGTTCTTGCTGATGCTCTGACAAGCATCAACAATGTGGAGATGCCGGCGTTGGAA
This sequence comes from Mustelus asterias, assembly GCF_964213995.1. Classification (NCBI taxonomy): domain Eukaryota; kingdom Metazoa; phylum Chordata; class Chondrichthyes; order Carcharhiniformes; family Triakidae; genus Mustelus; species Mustelus asterias. The sequence continues at coordinate 62,895,370 of NC_135816.1, forward strand.
TGGGGTAAGCACAGTAAGAAGTCTCACAACACCAGGTTAAAGTCCAACAGGTTTATTTGGTAGCAAATACCATAAGCTTTCGGAGCACAGCTCCTTCGTCAGATGAAGGTATTTGCTACCAAATAAACCTGTTGGACTTTAACCTGGTGTTGTGAAGCATCAACAATGCAGAGAAATGTGGAAAATAGCAACTTCACATCTGACCATGTTCCAAAGTGATTGGGAGATTCCTGACTGTAATGAAGGAGTATGGCTACATTGGAGAGTTTGAGATTAGTGATGACCACAGTTGGGAAAATAGTTGTTCAGTCTGCCTGAGAGATTGACAAGTGTTAAGTCCAAATGTTCCAGTAAAGGAGATAGAAAGATGGCAAAATGGTCTACTGCCTTCCCGTCAATTTGGGTACATCGTTCTAACGACCTCAGCTGGCATCATACCATGAAGAGGCCAAGTGAAACCACACAGGAGGCAAAATCCTAGGATTCCTTTTCTAAAACGTGAAACCAGTCTATAATAAAACAGAGTGAACTGAACAGGATTAACAGTGACAAGACAGAGTTTTACAATGTTAACTTGATGTTAATTTACTATAACACGATTCAGTACAAATTAAAGATATGCAGGATCATTTTTAAATTGACAATACACTGATTAAAATATTAATTGTTACTTAAGGAAAATGAACGCTATACAAACAACCAGTACAACGGACTGCATCCTAAAGCCCTCTGAACACCCAACAGCGCTCCACGACAGGCTGCTCCCAACAACACTCCATCATAAGGAAACAGGAGATACGGGGAGGCAAAAATAATGTTCCATAGATGTCCAGATAGGACTGTCATTGTCTAAAAATAAGTGAACCCAATAGATAAGCTTACGACTACTGGCAGAACAATAAAAAAAATTTAAAAGACCTCATTGAAGTTTTGCTCCTTCCAAAAGGATTTTACAAATCAAGAATGTTTTTATTCCAAATAAAAGAGGAAATCAATTGGTCAGAGATTTTAAAAAAGTTTTTTTTAAATAAAAATAGGAATAGCCTAAAACAAATGAAAATGTAAGTAAAAATCATCTTTTTGAAGGAATTGATATGACCAGCAAGGGATGGGATAGCACTGACCAATGGGCTGTGTGTGTTCTAACAAAGGTGTAAAGTTAGACTTAAAATGATTGTTGAAATCATGTGTCATAGATATTCCTAAACACGTGAAATTATCAGAAGTCAAATTGAGAAATAAATCATAAATAAATGCAGAAAAATTAATTGACAAAAGCAAACATTTTTTCAAGATTTAGTTTGTAGCCTGAAAACTTACCAAACTGGAGCAGAGTGTCAAGAACATTGGGTACTGACGCAAAAGGGTCAGCTATGTACAACAAAGGATCATCGACATAAAAAGAGAGACCTTATGACATAAAGCATCCCTGTTAATTCCAATGTCATTCTTACTAGATTGAAGGGGCACAGCAAACGTTGAATAGCAATATCAAAAAGAAATGGGGATAAAGGACAGCCCTGCCTGGTGCCTCTGTAGAATCTGTAAGCAGAATATGAAAGATGAGTACAGATTGAAGCTACAGGTGATGAATATAAAATTTTAAATCCACAAGATAAAACTGGACCAAAACCAAATGTTCCTTGAACTTTGAACAGACTGTCTCATTCTACATGGTTGAATGCTTTTTCAGCATCTAAAGAAACTATAATTTCTAGAAGAGGAGGAGGAGTCCTGGAGAAAATAATATTAAATAGTGCTTTTAGTTAGAGACTGAATGTTGACCCTCAAAGCCTGATTGATCAGGAGAGATAATAGTTAGCAGAATGAGATCCAAACAGAGGGCAAAAACTTTGGCTAGTATCATGCAATCCATGTTTAGCAGAGAAATAGGGCAATGAAGTGCTATTCAAGGGGGTCCTTACCCTTTTCCAGCAATAGTGAGATGTTCACCTAATTTAAAATGAAAGGAAGATTACCATAAGGAAACAATTGAGAAGACTAAGCTAGGCAGGGGATAAATGGGAGGAAAATTGTTACCGATAGAAAAACCATCAGGTTCTGGAGCCTTACAACTTTGTAGCATTTTGATGGCTTGATCAATTTCCAGAATTGAGGTGATTATCTAAGGCTGACCTATTAATAGAGCCCAAGGTTGGAATATCAAACTTGTCAACAAATAAATGAAAACTAGAATTGTCTGCAGCTGTAGAGGAATGCAGGATCGAATAGAAGGTTTTAAATAGATCATTGGGATCTAGTGTAGAAGTACCAGATTCAGTGCAGATTTCGATGATCAGATTAAAGATCACTGACCTACAAGTTGGTGAGAAAGTAATTTTGCTCGCTTTTTCACCATGCTCATAGTACTACTGTGCAGCACGGTGGTTAACACCGCTGCCTCACAGTGCCAGGTACCTGGGTTTGATTTCTGCTTTGGGTGACTGTCTGTGTGGAGTTTGCACGTTCTCCCCATGTCTGCATGGGTTTGCTTCGGGTGCTCCGATTTGCTCCCACTGTCCGAAGATGTGAAGGTTAGGTGAACTAGCCTTGATAAAAGGCCCCTTAATGTATAGGTTAGGTGGATTAACCATGGTAATGCATTGGGTTTCGGGGACGGGGCAGGGGAGAGAAGGAATTAAAAAACACAATTGAAGACCCTGCCCAGAATCAGATGATGATTGTGCAAGTTGGACAAGAAAAAAATGAACATTATCCCAATTAGGTGCATAGAGGTTGGCCAGAATTGCTCGTTTACTAAATAAACTATGAGCTACAAATGCATAGCAGCCATTAGGATCTGCTGAGATGAGAAGAGACAAATGGGATATTTTTATGAATCAAAATTGCAGCACCTCATGTTTTGAGTGAAATTTGGAGTGAAACCTGCTCCTTTCCTGAGTCTAAAGCGATCTAAAGTGTGCAAATGGGTTTCTTGAAGATAAACAGTATCAGCCTTAAACTTCTGCAGGTGAGAAATACCGTGCGGCATTTCACAGGGTGATTCAGCCTGTTACATTCCAACTAACAAAATTCGTAGAAACTTTGGGCATAATTAGATACAACATTCCTGGGTGATATTACACAATAAAGGAAAATTCTTAACTCATCAAATTGAGGCAACTAAGTTGAAACTATTGACAGCCTCTACTTAAAAGAGTAAGAAAAAGAAAAATAGAAGAGATAAAAGGAACAAAAATAGAAAACAATCCTCAATGCCGGCCTGCCCCCAAATGAAAGCCTGCACCTCTTCTAAAGCTAAACGTGAACATAGCCCTCAAGGATAACCCAAAGCCCAGCAATAACATTAAAATCGCTATACTGAAACTGTTATCACAATTAGCAACATCATAATCAAAGTCCTTCCACGTTCATGGTCACTGTTAATATCATACTACCAACAAGCGCTCAGCATTAGTAATATGCTGTGGGCAGCTGTAGAAAGGAAAACAAAATATTCAATAATGGAAAAAGAAGCTACCCACAGGTGAAATCAGATGGAATGTTGACAGTCATCACAGCCTATCAAACAGATCAGACAGCTAACCAGGGGCCAGGTTCCGTGTTATATCGTCTTTCACTGATTCTAGATCATGGAATATTTTCTGAACCATTTCTATCTGTGATCCTTAATCTGGTCAGGCAAAGCAGTACAAATTTTGTTCCGGGACATTGACATAGAAGATTCCTAACCTCCACAAAGGCAGCTCTTTTCTTGGCCAGTGCTGCAGTGGAATCCAGAAAATAAAGAATCTGTTGCCTTTGTAGAGCAGGATACCTTTCTGTGTAGCCAGCTGCAAATCTCCTCCTTAATGTGACAGTAATGGAATTTATTAATGAAAGGCCTCTGTCTCAGCTCAGTTTTCGGCTTGGACTGTGGGGCGCCCTATCGAACAGCAGTGTCTCAGACAAATCTAGCACATCATTAGGTAGCTGTGCCACAAATTCAGTAGGGTGAGGGCCCTCACTGTTCTCCCTCACCCCAAAAATCCTCAGATTAGATCTGCTTGATCCTGCTTCAAGGTCTTCAGTTTTTGCCATCAATTTGTCGGCTACAGATGAGAGTGAGACTATTGTATTCTCAAGCTGCATCACTCTGTCCGATACCCCCCGCCAGATAAATCCCCCCCCGATAATTCCAGATATGTTGACATTCAAGGTGATCGAGTTAACTGAGGTCAGTAGATCCCCTTGGGCAGTAATAACCTGACCACGAAGTTCAGTAGATTAAAATCCATCTTGTTGTCGATTTTAGATAAAAGCTCTGACCTGAGAGAAGCCATAGCAACAAGAATTGTGTTTTCCCTGTTTGAGGGTTCCTCCGGCGGATGATCAGGTATAGGCAATACCAAATTTTGACAGGCCGCAGCGATATTTTCCTTCTTTGAGTGGGGCAGCGCCATGATGAAAAAAATGGCAGTTGAGACTGGCAAAAATAGAATAGTGCCAGAAAAAGGAAGAAAGATAACAGTCGCAGCTATGTAAAGCATGGGGAGAGTTATTTTTAAAAGTTGCTGAGAGGGTGCTTCAGGATGGAGATTCCACCCTCCCTTTCTTACTTGCAATGGCAGGCTGATGCTCCTTCCCTGCAGGAGGCCCTCCAGCTTCATGAGCCTACTTACTCATTGTCGTTAATTGGAAAGTGAGCACGTTGTCTGGCCACTAATTGCCCAATCAAGGAAATTCCCTGTTAGGTGACTGTTCTTGACACTGTGCAGATATGGGAGCCCCATTTGACCCTGACACTAGGGTTCTGACTCAATGTTACCCAATGATATGATGGGATATAACGTTTTGTAAAATCAGAATGTGGGGGCGGCACAATGGTTAGCACCGCTGCCTTACAGGGCCAAGGACCCGGGTTCGATTCCTGGCTCGGGTCACTGTCTGTGCAGAGTCTGCACATTCTTCCTGCTTCTGCATGGGTTTCCTCCGGGTGCTCCGGTTTCCTCCCACAGTTCGAAAACGTGCTCGTTAGATGCATTGGCCATGGTAAATTCTCCCTCAGTGTACCTGAACAGGCGTCGGAGTGTGGCGACCAGGGGATTTTCACAGTAACTTCATTGCAGTGTTAGTGTAAGCCTACTCGCGACACTAATAAATAAACTTTAATGTACAGCTTCACACCTAGTATTCAGGAATCTCAATACACAAGAATAAGGAGTCACATCCTGTCTGAACTATAATGAAATCTGCAAATTACAAATACCTAAGGAACTAGCATGAGCTGTCTTTTTTTAAGCAGGATCTTTTAAAATGGTCATTGTTGATACCAAAAGCTGCTGCAGCTCTGAACCCCAGAGACTGGCAGAAACAATGGTTGTGGAGTTTAGGACGCAGGGATCAGGTGTACGGTTGAATTCAAACTGCAGGGACATTAATTGCAGTGGGAGAAGTCAAACCCCAGATAAACTGGCAGGGTGAATAGCTGCAGGATACATCTCATACTTAATGGTTTAAAAGGAAATGGTACTTTGAGAGCATAGTTTGCAATTTGAGAATACTGCTTGTGTCTTTTACAATGCAAGATATTTGGGGCTGTCACTAGGTGACTGTTTATATTGGTTTCACTGTATAACAAAGCACCAATAAAGAAATTCCCAAATGTATTGACGTATGATGTTGCGCAACCAGTTTCACACTGCATAGTGTTGCCAGATAGCTGAACTGAATGCAGTGCTTTCCCGATTTGCCGCTCACTCCAAAATCAACCAACAATTAAAATGTTATAATCTAATATTAAAAATACGAGGAACACAGAAAACTTAGATAATTGACAGTCATGGAACAAAGTTAGACAATTCGCTTTGAATCAAATAAATAAACCTTCCCAATCTGTCTTCAGAAAAAAAATCTTTTTTTCAAACACCATAAACAGTGGCGATATCACGATTTGGGACGTCTGGTTCAATTTTACTTTTGGATTATTTTCCAACACTGGTTCAAATTCAAACTTGGATTGGGATGACCCTTTGTCACAAATAGTTTTTTAAAAATGATAGAAGAGATCACAACTTGTCAGTTGGTGTTCGGCATTTAACTTAACGTACTAAAAAGATTTGCGATACTGAAAGATGTATGGAGGAGACTGCACACTAGAATTCTGTAAAAATGTAATTCTGAACACACAAAATTGTAATACACCCACTTTAACTGAGTAAAATATACAGCAATAAAACATTTTATCCATCAAAAGTTGCGTCAATTTGGGGAAATTATTTGAGTTCATTACCATACCTGTTGCTGGGAGCTTTTTGTGTGATGAATTCAATATATTCCATCAGAAGCATATTAATTAATCTGCAGCTTTTCATATTATTAGTTACAATATGTTAAATAAACTGTGTTAAATCAGGATTTTGCAAAGAGTATGACAAAGGAAATATAACTAAAACCACTGAAAATAGCAGACTGTAGTCTGCAGAGGAAACAATTTTTTTAAAATCAAAAAGTTCTGAATACCTGGGTACAATTACGTGCAAATTGAAAACTTTGTGTCAGTAGGTTACAGTATGAATCTTAGTACAAGAGGATTTTACCATTATTGTCATAACTCTAGAGTGTACTATAATTAATTATAGGCTTTATCCTATGAACAGGTAAATGCATTGCTGGAGCAGCACTCAGTGCTATTACACGGTTTAGGAAATGCATTAAGATTTTTAAAAATGACTTGAGAAATAAAATGTAAATTTCAGGTTACTCTTATTAAGTGTGATCCCTCTGTTCCAGTTTACCTGCTATCCTCCTTGGTGAAATAGAGAACAGGTTTCCGTCTTGAGGAGTACATCATCTTCTTTCACTCCGTAGCCCTCAGTCAGTCTCTGTCACATAGTCTCTGTTGGTGTGGATTGAACCCTCTTGGCACAAAAGCACACAGAGGAGACACGGACAAGTTGAGGGTTCTCAACAGTCCTGCGAAATCAGCAGCCATGCAGAGTTCTCCAACAGCCTTGTCAAATGGAACGTGTGAGCTTCAAATCCCCTGTATCATGGCGAGGGATTAGTGGACTCAATGGCCCAAAAAGGAGAGGGAAAGATGCTGGTGGAACCCGGCAAAGTCTCGTTAATTGGGAGGTGCAGCCAAAAAAAAATCCTTCAAACCCGATCAATGAGCAGATAGACCAAAAGACCTTCAGTCCTGTCAGTGTGAGTGACCCTCTCTCCTGTTGATAGACCCTCTCTCCTGTTGATAGACACAGACTGATAGGGAGACCCTCACTCCTGTCAATGGACACAGACCCTTAGAGGATCAGTCGAGTACATTCGGTGCCGGGTTTGCGGCCCGGCTGCTCCAAGGAAGGGGGGCGGGAATGCGCCACCCTCTCCCACCTCCCGGCTCCTGCTCCTCGCTGGCCCTGTGATCGCTCCAACGGCGGCAGCGGCTCCTGCTCCCCGCGGGGCCTCTGCTCTCTCCAGCGGCGGGAGGAAAGTTCCTACACGCTGGCTATTGGCGCCACCTCATTGAGTGTTCCCCGGACCAACAGCTCGGCACAAATGTTCCGCCAGCTTCAAACTCTCCACCTCTGCACATTGCTTATCTCTATCACATACATTTTGTATTTAATAATTAACTATATTTTATATGTACAAACTGGGTGAATTAAAATGTTACAATTTTAAATGTACCTGTTTTGTATACACTTTAGACCATAATCAATCTTCTTCAGAAATTAATTAATTAAAACTCAATAAATAATGATACAAATCAGTACATGCAGGGAATGTGATTTATATATACACTGAATGAAAGTCTTTATAAATCCCAGTATATATTTTATATATAATCTGCTGATGATACATAAAATGTGGTATTGTAACAAGTGTATTAGTCACAGATACAGGAGTAACTTTTGCAAGAGTGGTGCAAAACTTTTGTCTATACACTAACCATTGTCCTGTGGTACGCTCAGTTTAATTTGGACATATCGTTGTGATTTTCATGAGCTAAGATGCACCATCTGATGATCAAATGAAAGTACACACTAGGTCTATAGGTACTTTACTATTCACAACAGATGACGAAATTAAACCTTAATTCACTCAAACAGAAACACCATGGTGGCACAGTGGTTAATGCTGCTGCCTCACAGCGTCAGGGACGCAGGTTCGATTCTCCGCTTGGGTCATTGTCTGTTTGGAGTTTGGACGTTCTCCCCGTGTCTGCATGGGTTTCCTCTGGGTGCTCCAATCTCACCGCTCGACAATGAACACCTGATGCGCTATCAATAAGGCGAAAGACTACCGATATGCCAATATAAGTGTAGGCTTTTATTTACAACAGAATCAGGAGCAGATCCCAACAATTAACCGACCTGGACTGAACAAGGGGGAGGAGACAGCCACCTTTATACTAGGTGCTGAGGGGAGGAACCAAACTGGAAGGGGATGTGTCCAGGTATGACAAACACACACAACGGTGGTCCATATAGGACAAAGGCACAACTGAGGTCCACCACAACACCGCTCGACAATCACCAGGCAAGACTGTTCTCTTTCTGTTGGGGAGCACTTCAGCGGTCACAGGCATTCAGCCTCTGATCTCCGGGTAAGCGTTCTCCAAGGCGGCCTTCACGACACACGACAGCGCAGAGTCGTCGAGCAGAGACTGATAGCCAGGTTCTGCACACATGAGGATGGCCTCAACCGGGATATTGGGTTCACGTCACACTATCTTTAACCCCCACAACTTGCCTGGATGTGCAAAATCTCACTAGCTGTCCTGTCTGGAGACAATACACATCTCTTTAACCTGTGCTTAATGCTCCCTCCACTCACATTGTCTGTACCTTTAAGACTTGATTAGCTGTAAAGACTCACATTCCAATCAATATTCATGTAAATTGAGTTTGTGTCTTTGTGCCCTGTTTGTGATCAGAACTCCCACCCACCTGACGAAGGAACAGCCTGTTCCGAAAGCTAGTGGCTTTTGCTACCAAATAAACCTGTTGGACTTTAACCTGGTGTTGTTAGACTTCTTACTGTGCTCCAATCTCCTCCATAGTCCGAAAAACGTGCTGGTTAGGTGCATTGTCTATGCTAAATTCTCTCTCAGTGTACCCAAACAGTTGCCGGAGTGTGGTGACTAGGGGATTTTTCACAGTAACTTCATTGCGGTGCTAATGTAAGCCTACTTGTGACACTGATGAATAAACTTTAAACCCTACATTTCTTCCAATGCAATATTTTTCTTCAATGAAAACAGTGTTCTCACCCCTATATTTATTATTATTAGTCACAAGTAAGCTTACATTCACACTTTAATGAAGTTACTGTGAAAATCTTTTTTGTGTGTTTTGACCACTTTTTATAACTTATGCACAGGATGAGGGCATTGCTGGCAAGGCTGACTATTTATTGCCCATCCCTAATTGACTTTGAGCCACCTTTTACAATTGAGCAGTTGGCAAGGCTGCTTCTGAGGGTCAAGTTTAGAGTCAATTGCTGTGGGTCTGGAGGTACATGTGGGTCACATTGGGTAATGATGGTAAATTTCCTTCCCCGTGGTAGTTTTTTTTCAAAAATTCAGATTTTTCTTTAGTCAGCTGAATTAAATTCCTGAGCTGTCATGGTGAATTTGAGCTCATGTGGCAGGGTGGAGCTGGAAAAAGCTGGCAACTTTAGTATTCCAGAGATCAGGGCACCCCTGATCCCCAGTTAAAAAAAGAAACCCCCTGGGATATGGGAACCCCTCCCCGCCATGTACAAGGGGAAACCGCCACGCACCCCACGTACATGGGAAAACTTCACCCTCGTGCACACAGAGAAGCCTCCCCCACCCATCATGGAGCTCCCTTGAGGGCCACCCGGTGCTATCCCCTGGCACTGTCTCTTGTCACTGCCCCTGGGGCACTGTGTTTATCTGTGTGCCCCCGGCTTAATCCCTTCACCTGATTCACATTGCTCCAGACTTGTAAACTAATGTGACATCATGTTGGCGAGGGGGAAAATCCCAAAGTGGGGAGATGATACAGCAGAAAGCTGTATAGTTATATTAAAGTGTATTTAAATTAGGTTCCCAACTTCCTGGGCAAGGATGTCATTACATCAATGGCAGGGAGCGGGATCTTGCGGTCAAGATTCTAGTTTCTCTTGCGGGATTCTGTGCCTGCATTGCTGCTGGCGCATAATCCCAGCCGTTGTGTCTTGCGGTGTCAGGAAGTATGAAATAATTACACTTCCACACAAGAAACTGGAGTATTCATCAAATGTATTTCTCACATTTCATCATGTGCAGTGAGATGATACAATGTTAGTTCAGTGCACTGCCCAGTGGAGTAATGAGTGACATGGCATTCGGACTAAACATGCTTTACAATATAGCTCCTAAATAATTTTGGAACAGTATAACATCCATTTTTACTTTTTAAAAAAAGTATAATACCTCTATTTATAAATATAACTGTTGCAATCAATATATTTTTATATTATGCCAAAAAAGATGATTAAAAGTAGATTTTTACAATTGTTTTCTTTTTGAAATAACATTATTCATGGTATCGCAAACATGGTAAAATGTTATGCCTCTTCCTCTGAGTTAAAGCAGCATGCTGCAGACAGTATTGGCCTGGCAGTACTTCTCCTCAAGCTCTGCCTCATGTTTCTGCAGCTTATGTTTCATTCCAACCACTCTAGGTGCCTGCAGGTCTTCCACCAGTTTTTCAGCTTCCCATTGTGCCCGCTCTGCTTGGCTTCTTACATTTCATATTTCCTTTTCTAAATTCTCCAGCATTTCGCACAGTTTGTTATTTTGTAAATCACTCTCTGACTGTGTTGAAGTGTTAAGCTGCATTTGTAGTTCACTGTAGTCAGTACCGTCATCCTTATATTTTTCTAAATTCTTCTACATAAAGCTCATGCTGTTGAAGTTTTGGCTTCAGATTCAGGATCTCCCTTTTTGATCTCCCTCCTCTGCTAACTATACCGTTTCTCGCGCATGTGCTCTTTTTAAAAATGTTACATAATGTCCTGCTCAGCCTTCAGTCTTTCCAGGCCAGTGATTATATTCTCCACTTCTAGCTTTTTTAAAAAATCTTGAAGAGCTTTATATTTCTGGAAATCTTCTTGGTTACCTGCTTGAACTTTCCATGTCAGTTCCCTTTCATTTTCTCTCAAATGCTCCTTATGTCTTCAATATTGGTCGTGAGAATTTCAATATCTGACTGCAACCCATTCATTTGACTTTGCATGTTATTCCTCCCAGGGATGGAATTTATTCAATCTCTCAGCTCTGTGATTCTGGAAATCACTTCCTGTTCTTCAATCTTTTGCATCTCTCCTTTCAGTTCTGTTGGTATTTTTCATGAGGGTTAAATCATTGGTTTTCTTCTCTGGATCAATGGTGATGTGATGCTCAAAATCTTCTAAGCAACTGACCATCTCATCAAAACACTGTATAGATTTGGATCAGTTCTTTCTTACTTCCGACTGGAGGGCACTTTTAAAAATGTTTACTACCTTCAACCCTCACCAACACCTTCTTCATCTCATCGCTTACTCAGATAAGCAACTATTCAACCTTAGAATAGCTGAACTATCTGTTTCAGTGATGTGGAATATACAGTTAACATCTTTTCCTTTGTGTGTCCCTTTGATTTGGGTTGCGCCTAACTGTTGAATTTCAGTTCCCCCAAATGTCCTTAGCATGCCATTGCTCCGTTTCACAGCACTTTTCTTTGGGTAACCATTCTCTTCCAAATTTTTATGGAAAGATATTTTAGTACATTCTGAACAGGATAATGTCACTCTGTGCTCCAATAACAAGCTTCAGATTCATGTTTGAGGGCTTATTTCTCACCCTCTTCCTGATTGGAAAGGCTATGTACCCTATTCTTGATGAATTTCTATTCTCTGTAAACATTTCATGCATGGTTCATATGTCTGCAGTGACCTAGTACCTTCCAAGGTATGGATGTTTTGGTTCCTTTTTTTCCCTCATTCGCCCTGTTGCTCAGCCTCTGCTGACTCCTTTACTGCCCACTTTGTTTTTTTTATTCATTTGTGGGACATGGGCATCATTGGCTTGCTAACATTTATTGCCCATCCCTAGTTGTCCTTAAACTGAGTTGCTTACTCAACTATTTCAAAGGGCAGTTGAGAGTCAACCACATTGCTGTGGGTCTGGAGTCACATGTAGGCCAGACCAGGTAAGGACAGCAGATTTGCTTCCCTAAAGGACATTAGTGAACCAGATGGGTTTTTCCGATAATTGACAATGGTCTTCAGTAGATTTTTAATTCCAGATTTTAAAAAAAAAATCAAATTCAAATTTCACCATCTGCCATTGCAGGATTCAAACCCGAGTCCCCAGAATATTAGCCGAGTTTCTGGATTAATAATCTAGCATTAACACCACTAGGCCATCACCTTCCCATCTTCTCCCAGTGGTTTTCCACAAGCTCTGCAATTTGATCTGAACTTGGGACATCTCCTTCTGTCTGCGAAATCATGGCCTATCTTTCTCTCTGTCTGGTGTGCATCTTTTTGCTGCTGTTTCACTGTATCAACCTTGCTGCCTTTCCCTTGACTTTGAAGGCTAGCCATTCGGATATTCACCATCTTCACCTGTCTGAGTGTGGCTTCATGTGCTCTGGCAGCATCAACAGCCTGTGATATTGTGAACTTTTCCAATCACAGCTTTTTGTACATCAGGGCATTTAGATCCTCAACGTGCTGATCTACCAGCCTTTCGTTCATTTCCTTAAATTTTACACTTGCTGGCTTCATTTGTCAATCTTGTTAATAAATTGTCAACAGGCTCACCTGGTTTCTGCTTCAAGCTCTGAAATTCATATCAGTGGATCCGATGGTTTGGCATTGGCTGGAGATGTGCGCTGAATTCTCCAAAGAATTGTTTGGATTGTTTACTACCAATCTCGTTCATTTCCCCATTTCATTGAAAAGATCCAATTTCTCTCCTGCTCATAAAATGATATAGTCGATCCTTTCCTTTCCACGAATGCATTTTAGAAAATTGTCAATCTGCACTGTTGTTTAAACTCCTCAAATGCCCTTAAGACATCATCGGCCTTCCAAATCAGCCTGGGCTGGAGCTGTGTCCTCGCCGCTGTGATGGCAGCATCTTGTTTGTGCTTGATTCACTCAGTTTTATTTGTCTCTCTGGTGCTAATACGGGTTGATTTTTCTCAATCCAATTTCACATTAAATGGCTTTAAGGTGCTTGGATTGCACTCACAGACACCTGCTGCCATAATGTTCTATCCTGTTCCCAGAAATCTTTATAGACAAAAATATTAAAGCTTCATTGAATGTATTTCTCCCATCTCACAATGTGTGATGCAAATTTTTAAAAAAAATGTTTTTATTCCAATTCAATCAAATCAAGTCCAATTCAGAGTCTCAACAAGTTGAGACATTCCCGATCCAAGCTGACAAGACAGGGCTCTCACCTCCTGTCTTGGGCTTGATCTACATGATCCAAGCTGATTGGAGTAGGCATAGCTCCTCGTCCAAGGCTTGATCTCATTTGCATCTTAGCCAAAAGGCCGAGATGCTGCTTTTAAAAATTGCTTCAAATGAAGCTAAAATGTAACCTAATGACTTCAGCCAAGCGCAGCAGGTCAATACTACACTTCATCTTAGCCAAAAGGCCGAGAAGCGATGCAAATGATACTGTACAATGTTAGTTTTGTGCACTGACTGTAGTGCACTAGTGAGTGATGTGACACTCTGACTATGTATGTATACCTACACATTATGGTATCATTTCCAAGTCATCTTAGAATAATACAACAACGGATAGACTGGTGCAACACTATATTCATTCATTGTATCCTTTAATCTAGTAAAATATTGCAGAAAATGCACAATGTGTAAATGCATTACATATTATTCACATTAGCACAATATATACAATATGTACATACATTTGTATATTTTACATACAGGCAGACATGTAAACAACAGGCAGACATGCTACAACAACAACTTACATTACACAGAACCCGAAATGAAGAAAATCACTGAAGGAGGAGGAAATGGAGACCAAGCCACTGAAGGAGATGCTGGGAGGAGAGGGATTGCCAATACCCCAGGATTGTTCACGAGTCTCCCAGGATGGGCATGAATCTCCTGGGCACTGCTGCTAGCAGCCTGAGAATACTCTGCACTTTCAATTTCTTGTTGCAGTATTGTCCCTCCATACTGCCCCTTGATGTGTGTTACAATTCAGCTCAAACAAGCAGCAACACCAGCAACTGGCAATTTCCACCATGGAGTTGAGTATTTTTGCATTGTATATTTTGGTTTGTGGAACAGGAAATATAATCCGAATATTAGGATACATCACATGAAAAGATGATAATATTCGTGCAGCTATCATTCATTATGTTGTGGTACACAACAGCCATCTTGTTGTTGTGATCATGAACCAGGTGATCAATTAGTATCAACCTGTCTTCAGCTCACAGTTGCAAGAATCCAGGGCTTGGAAATGTTCAGCACATTATGAACTTCAAGGGCACACTGAATAAGCTCCACTTTTACAGAATCACAGATTTGTTACAGCACAGAAGGAGGCTACTCAGCCCATAGTGTCTGCATTGTCTCTACATAGGAGCAATTCAGCTGGTGCCACTCCACTGCCTTCTCCCCATAACCGTGCACATTGTCTCTCACATTCCCTCTTGAATGCCCTGATTAACTCTACTTCCACCACTCTCTCAGGCACTGTATTCCAGATTCTAACCACCTATTATGCGGAAAAGTTTTTTCCCATTTCACCATCGCTTCTTTTGCCAATTAACTTAAATCTGTGTCCTCTTGTTCTTGATTGTTCCAAAATGGAAACATTTTTCCATACCTATGCTGTCCAAACCCTCATGATTTTGAATATCTTTATCAAAATCTCCTCTCAACCTTCTTTTCTCCTAGGGTCCCAACAGTCCCAATTTCTGGAATCTATCGACAAAACTGAAGCTTCTCATTACTGGGCCTATTCTCTTGAATCTTTTCTGCACTCTCTTTAATGCCTTCAAATTTTTTTAAAAGTGTGGACACAACACTCTAGTTGAGGCTGAACCAGTGTGCTATATATATTTAATATAACTTCCTTGCTTCTATGAATAAGGCCTAGGATACTGTATGCTTTATTAACCTGTCCTGCCACCATCAATGACTTATGCCCATATATACCAAGGTCCCTCTTTTCTCGCATTTCCTTTAGAATTGTACCCTTTATTTTATATTGCCTCACCAGATTCTTCCTAACAAAATGAATCACTTCACACTTCCATTCCACCAACCTCTGTCCCTTTGAAGTTCTACACTATCCCCACAGTTCACAATGCTTCTAAGTTTTGTATCATCGGCAAATTTTAAAATTGTGTCCTTTACACCAAGATTTAGATCATTAATATAATCTCAGGAAGAGCAAGGATCCCAACATCAACCCATGGGGGAATTCCACTACAAACCTTCCTCAAGTCCGAGAAACACCCACTAACCACTACTTCCTGTTTCCTGTCACTCAGCCAATTTCAGATTCATGTTGCATATCTCTTTTATTTCACAAGCTGCAACTTTGCCCATATGTTTGTTGTCTGGCATTTCTTCAAATGCCTCCTGGAAATCTTTGGACGCCACATCAATAACATGATCCACATCAACCTTCTCGGTTACCTCATCAAAGAACTCCAGCATGCTTTTGAAACACAATTTGCCCTTAACTTAATTAACCAGTATTTGTCCAACTAACAATTACTTTTGTCTCAAATTATTATTTCTAGAAGCTTCCCCAACCACTGCGTTAAACTAACTGGCCTCTAGTTGCTGGGCTTATCTTTACACTTATTTTGAAACAAGAGTGTAATATTTCTATTTCTGCAAGCTCCTCGCACCACCTCTGAATCTAAGGAAAATTGGAAATTGGATGGCCAGTGCCTCCACAATATTCTTAGTTGCATCTCATCCAGTTCTGGTGCCTTAAGTACAGAGAAGCTATCCACTACTAACACTATGAATTTTGAACTGTTTAAGTGTCTACACTATCTTCTCTTTCACCATGATATGCTCAGCATCTTTGTCCTTGATCAAGACAGATATAAAGTATTCATTTAAGAACACAGCCATGCCCCTTACCACTATACACTTGGTCCCTAATCATCCCCGCACCTCCATTTTACCACCGTTTTACACTTAATACGCCTATTCATGGAAGATGCTTCCATAGAATCCCTAAGGGGCGGAAGGAGGCCATTTGGCCCATTGAGTCTGCACTGATTCTCTGACAGGACATCTTACCCAATCTCCCCACCCTATCCCTGTCACCCCGCACATTTACTCCACTAACCCCCCAACCTACACATCTTTGGACACTAAGGGGCAATTTAGCATGGCCAATCCATCTAACATGCACATCTTTGGACTGTGGGAGGAAACTGGAGCACCCGGAGGAAACTCACACAGATACGGGAGAATGTGCAAATTCCACACAGTCATCCAAGTCTGGCATCAAACCCAAATCCCTGATGCTGAGGCAGCAGTGCTAACCACTGTGCCACCATGCCGCCATGTTTGGATTTCCTTTCAGTGAGCACCAGAAGCGAGATTCAGGATGAAGAATTTCAACATATTAAAGCTGCAAATACAGTTTGTGGAACACAGGATAAAATTTCAATCAAGTATGGGAGAAGTTTTCAAAGAGCTCAGAAATAATTGTTAATCAATTAGATAGTCAACTCAAGCACCAATTGGTGTAATTCAATGGACCAAAATGTTTGGTTATCGGAGGCAGAAGGTCAAGTCATTGATCTTATAATGTACACTATAACGGCATACAAACGAAGACTTACGTTACCACACTTAAGAAGATGCTACCACCTGCAGAGAGCTGGTTCAATGTATACTTTAACAACACATCCCAAAACAAATTTCCTCCAAATCTTCATTCATCCTCACACCTGGAAGGAACTCCCTGCTCCACTACCAGAACGGAGTCATACACAATCGGGCTCAATAACATGTCATCATTGGGTTGGAAATATTAGGGTCCTCTAGTAAAATAAACTTACAAATATACAATTAAAACAAACAGTTGCATTTTGATAAAGGTATTTGCCAACTAGGATGCTCGATTCACCAATATTCTTTATGAATAATGAAAGAAAGGAGTCAAGAGCTTGGCTCGTAATTGTCAAGCTGATGTTTGCCTTTGCATTATGTGGCTACATATTTAAAGAAACCACCATTTTTAATGGATGATTATGGTCACTCTCACCTGTAGCTGGAAGACAGGTTTTGCTGACATTGTGATAGATGTTCCATTGAACATTAGTTAAGTGGTACACAATGCAGTGCAAAGATGGCTCATACCTCAAAACCACCAAGCAAGTTGCTCAGTCGGAGCACATCAAATGTTTATATACTTGACTGCACCTGCCCTTGGTTAGCAATTATGGGTGTGTTAGAAAGCCTGTTAACATGCATGACAACCATTGACCAGTCATGTTATAGATATATAAATAAAATAAACTCGAAGAATTCTGACAAGCAATAATCATGGAGCAGATTTATTATCTGGCAGCTTCCAGTAGCACCCATATTTAGGAACATTGGCTGCCTGAATATTGAAGAATAGAAAACTTTAGCTTGCTTGAGATGTAAGTTTCTGAGGGATTTTCGTCTCCCAATGGGGGTATGAATTGGGTTGTGGAATGCAAAACCTTTTTGGCTGGAGAAACAAATTTTATCTGCCTACCCGATCCCAGACCATTTTCGTGTGGCCTTACTGCAGTTCAAGGCGGCCTTGCATGAAAAACACACACTCCTCTGAGGTCAAAATCCCCACTGTGTGGAGCTCAGGAAAATTTTATTTCCTTCTAGACATTATTTTTGTGCATTGGTGTAATCTTTGGAAGCCTTAAAATAACACACCTGCTTGGGGAATTTGTGGTTGCAGGCGAAGCCTGCTGAGGAATCTGGAACTTTCTGAAAGTTAAGCGTCAAATGTTTCCACACCTTAAAATATCACTAGATTCGGTATTACAATGTAGATGAATTTTTAATGAGTGGTTCATCATAGGGTTCTACCCTGTAAAGGTATGTTCACCATTATATTAACCACCATTGTGGAAGTGTTGACATGCATTGCAGTACTTTCACAATTGACCAAAGTACCAAAATGCATTCAAAAATGTATTTTAAAAGATGGGTTGGTAAACTCTTCTTGCCATATTCGGCACTGAGACCTAAATGTACAAACAACTCTCACTGTGAAAAAAGCGCCCCATGCTTTTTAAAGGTAAAAAAGAAATTTGAGAACCTGCTTGCTTTCATTAATTGACAGACATTCTGCTTTGAAATGGAGAAGACACAATCTGTTCTTTCAATTTCAGTATCTGGGAGTTGTAATAATTTTGTGATAGCTGCAGTCATTATGAAAGCTTGGCTAAGTTCCAAAAGCTATTGGTCTGTTGACACAGCTAGTCAGGGGAATGACAGACCATTTTACAAGTTTGTAACAATATCTCAGCTTTGACATGGTGTCAGTGTATATACTTGTTTGTTTGCACAACTTAATGATCACCTAAAACAGATCAATCTTTTTCTAATGGAGAAGTTTTTTTGCAGTATCAATGACAGAGTTTTGAATGGGAGTTTTATTAAATTCACATGTTTAATTTTTTTACACTTGCATTTAAAATAATTTCCATTGATATTGCATGGCTCCTGAGGAATGTACATAGTGGATGTTGAGGGAGTGGTGATGGAGGATACGAGGGGCTGGGCAGTGTGATATGGCTACATGGAGGTAGTATAGGGAATCTGAAGGAGCATGGAGGGGGTTGGGGCAAGGGATAAGGCTTAGGGGGGCCTTTTAACCAACTCGCCTCCATACCCACACTCCTCCAGCACTCAATTGCTGCTCTCAAGCCGCACTACCAATCTGAACCTGCATAGGAAAACAAAGGGTCCGACAAAGTCATGCATGGACTGGGATCAGAAACCACCAAAGTGCCCAAGTTGCTTTTTCCTGAACCTACTCCGAAACCCAGGCTTATATTTTGTTTCTGATTTTCTTCACAATGTTCCAACCAGTGTCATTTCTTCCCAGTAGACACTGCAGCACTTTGTACTTCTAAAGGGAGTATACATGTAACAAAATAATTCATTACTTATAGACAAATTGAATGTCTCCATATCACTGTGCTGGAAGATTTCATATTTTAGTTTGGTCAACACAGGAAAGACTTATCTCATGTCAGTCTGTTCTTAATTATAATTACATGATCACCATTATGATCTGAAGGGTTGACTAGTATACTAACAGTATAGTAACAAATTTTCCTGTATGACAAGGTTGGACTGACTAAAGTAAAAAGAAATGCTCAGCCATTTTATGAATCCAATTTTAAGGCCATTTTTTCTTGAAAAAGACTCATTAAAAGTTTTTGAACAATGCTGGTTTAAAAATCTCCTCCCTTCTGGCTAGATTATTTATCTGTGAAAAGAAGTCTTCGTACTTACAAATGATCAAAATGTCATGACCCAATGTTTCCTTGTGGCAAGAACAAAATTGTTTCATCTTGATTTTTGGGGGGGGGATTTGCTATTGAAATCCACAGTAGGTATCCAATTAAAATCAGTGGCTGTTTGTTGTAGGTTGGAGAATCATTTATTTTCCAGTCTGACTAATATTCTACCTGAGGGCAAGGCGGAGACAAACATAGTTCTGCAAGTCCTTGATATGTACGGTCTGACTGCTGTCATTGGGTGTGGATGGGAGCCATCTGGCTGGTGAAAGGATTTTGCAGAGATCAATTACCTTCACTACTTAATGCAACTGTAAACATTAATGTAGATGAGAAAAAAATGGCTATCCCAATATATCTTGAAGGGAAATGCAATTTTCTGTTCTCTTTTGATTCTGTCTCCTGTTAAAGGTGTGGCAGTATTAAGCTCAGAAGGCAGCCCTACAACCAACAGAAGTATTATGCTGGCTTGAGTTTCTAACAGTGTTTCCATATGCCAGAACAGAGCAACCATTTTCAGGGCATTAGTTATGTTGAAATATAGCTCAAGGGAAGGATTTTTGATATTTGATGCATCATAACAACATTTGGAAATCACTATAAATACATTGCTTTGTACTGACTGTTGTCCATTTGTCTGTTCTACTTTTTGTCTGTTCTACATTTCAGTAAGTTGGGGCACAGTCATGAGGGTTCTCTGCTTGATCCTTCATTCTTCCTGTTGTTTACTTAGCTATTTTGTAGCCTCTAGGGGCAAGTTGTCTTTACCAGAGCAAACTGAAATTGATGGGACTATCCACAGTACAAATTCCAAAAGTGTAATATTCTTAAAAGGTTTAAAGGGCTTAAAGGACCCTCTTGCATTCAATTTCTGCTCCGGGCAGGCAGAGGACAAGGTGTAGCTGGGCCTGCTGACCCCAGAAGCAAATTGTAGGTGACCATTTTGGGGGTGGGGTTGCTGAGGCAGGCTGTTTAAGTACAATCACCTCTGTTCTGAGGCCTTGCTCCAGTTGTATTAAAAATAGTTAAGCCCTCTAATCCTCACCCTTCACCCATGCCCGGAGCCACCTCCTTGCCCCGTCATCTCCATGCCCTCATTGGCCTTTTTATGCCCATTTTCTCAGTATGCACCATGTACAGAACCAATGAGCCATATAATAACATGTGTTGAGATGCTGAGAAAAAACACCCTTTCAGAAAGCTTCTTTGAGAAGAAAAAACAAATCCTTCAACTCCAAGTGCCGATACAACAGGGCAATTATTGTATCAATAACTTCACACTTCTCATTTATTTAGACTTAGCCCCTCAGGTCCCATGCTGAACAATGGGCAGCAAGACACTGGTTTATCGCAATTTCTTTCGCTCCTGCCAAAGTGGCATCCCACTCATGAAGATCCTTCTTAAGTATACTTTGTCAGGTCATCTTTGGCTGACCCTGTCTTCTCTTCCCATCTGGTGTCCAAGAGGTAACATTTGGGCCCTGCCAGTCTCAGATCTCTGTCACAATATCCCACAATCACCTCCGACCAGTCTTCTGGTCAATAGCATCCTGCTGTCCTTGATTGGTGAGAAGTCTCACAACACCAGGTTAAAGTCCAACAGGTTTATTTGCTAGCACAGTTAATTGTTACAACTCCCACTCACCTGATGAAGAGGCAATGCTCCGAAAGCTTGTGACTTGTGCCACCAAATAAACCTGTTGGACTTTAGCCTGGTGTTGAGAGACTTCTTACTGTGCTTACCCCAGTCCAATGCCGGCATCTCCACATCCTTGATTGGTACAGTGGTGATGTTGCTTCTTGCACCAGTCAATTTCCATACAAATCTTCTACAGTGCCCTGCAATTGTTCCAATTTGCTGCTGCTTGTGCCTCCATGCTTTCTAACTCTCCATCCTTGGTTGTCTCTCTTACAGGTCTTCTTTACAGCTTTATCCAGTCTTCTTCCTCAGTGCTGTCTTTCCACGTAATGCCTCGGATCTTATGTAGGCAACACTGGTGAAAGGCCAACTGGCGTAACTTGGCAGTCGGTACTACTTATGAACATGGAGTCAAAGCTCCATGGCCATGTTGATGGTGTTGGAATCGCTGGAAGACCAATGCTGCTTTTGTGGACATCAATCTCTACATCATCCTCTCTGGAGATGTTGTTTCCGAGATGGAGAAAGTGTTTGAAATCGATGTTCTGCTGCCCGAAGGTGATGGGAGGGCTTTGTTGCCTTTATAGGACGGGGCATAGAGTATAAATGTTGGGGTCTGATGTTGCAGTTGTATAGAACGTTGGTTCGGCCGCATTTGGAATACTGCGCCCAGTTCTGGTCGCCACACTACCGGAAGGACGTGGAGGCTTTAGAGAGAGTACAGAGGAGGTTTACCAGGATGTTGCCTGGTATGGAAGGGCTTAGTTATGAGGAGAGATTGGGTAAACTGGGGTTGTTCTCACTGGAAAGATGGAGGATGAGGGGTGACCTAATAGAGGTGTATAAAATTATGAAAGGCATAGATAGGGTGAACGGTGGGAAGCTTTTTCCCAGGTCGGTGGTGACATTCACGAGGGGTCATAGGTTCAAGGTGAGGGGGGGAGGTTTAACACTGATATCAGAAGGACGTATTTTACGCAGAGGGTGGTGGGGGCCTGGAATGCGCTGCCGGACAAGATGGTGGAGGCGGACACACTGGGAACGTTTAAGACTTATCTAGATAGCCACATGAATGGAGTGGGAATGGAGGGATACAAAAGAATGGTCTAGTTTGGACCAGGGAGCGGCACGGGCTTGGAGGGCCGAAGGGCCTGTTCTTGTGCTGTATTGTTCTTTGTACAATCATCATTACCTCAGTCTTCTCACAGATGCGTAGACTAACCTTGGCGCCACAACCCCCAAGACTATTGGACATGTCTCAGAGGGTGATTGATTCTTCGACCAGCAGAGTCACAACGGGATGCAAAAGTCTACATCAACCATTGTTTTCCTCATGATGAAATCAGTAATCAAGAAAGAGAGGAATGGTGGGAGCACAAAGCTTTGCAACACTCCAGCGATGATGTTGAAGGAATCCATGGTACCTGCACTGATCTTCAAGCAGCAGTCGGAGTCATGGTATAAGACTTTATGTCACTGCAGGATTCTGGACTGTCTTGCAATGTACCAGAGTGATTGCTGATAGCTGCAATCAAAAGGCTTCTTGAAGTCAAGGAAGCTGATAATAAATGGCTTCTGATACTCTAGACTCTGCTTTATCATGTTCCTGAGTGTAAAATTCTGCTCGCAGCATAACCTGCCACGCCGGAAACCTGCCTGTTCTTCATAAAGGGTACTGTCAACTTCTGCTTTCAATCTGCCATCCTTGATTGGTACAGTAGTGATGTTCCTTCTTGTACCAGTCAACCTCTATTCAATCTCTACAGTGCCCTGCAATTATTCCAACTTGTGCTTCTTGTGCCTTCCTACTTTTTAATCCATACTTGGTTACCTATCCTGCAGTTCTTCTTCATGGTTTTATCCAGTCTTCTGTACTCCTCATCATCTTTTTGTCTTTGTTCAATGTTCCTTTCCTGGTCCCTCCTGCTTTTTGGCAATTTTTACCAATCAATTTCTACATTGGGTTAGTCATCCATTGTTCACATCTTTTAATCCTCAACACCGGTGCCCCATAAAGCTGTGACCTCAGCCCCTTACTATACTCCTTGTACACCTATGACTGTGTGGCCAAAATCCCCTCCAACTCGATTTTCAAGTTTGCCGATTACACCACCATAGTGGGTCGGATCTTAAACAATTATGAGACGGAGTACAGGAAAGAGATAGAGAATCTGGTGAGCTTCTGCGATAACAACAATCTCTCCCTCAATGTCAACAAAAAGGAGATAGTCATCGACTTCAGGAAGCATAGTGGAACACAAGGCCCTATCTACATTAACGGGGACAAAGTGGAAATGGTCGCGAACTTCAAGTTTCTAGGTATCCAGATCACCAACAACCTGTCTTGGTCCCTCCACGCCAGCCTATAATTAAGAAAGCCCACCAACGCCTCTACTTTCTCAGGAGGCTAAGGAAATGTGGCATGTCCACTACAACTCTCACCAACTTTTACAGATGCACCATAGAAAGCATTATTTCTGGTTGTATCACAGCTTGGTATGGCTCCTGCTCTGTTCAAAAAACTAAAGGGTCGTGAACAAAGCCCAGTCCATCACACAAACCAGCCTCCCATCCATTGACTCTGTCTACTTCCCGATGCCTTGGAAAAGCAGCCAGCATAATCAAGGATCCCACGCACCCCGCACATACTCTCTTCCACCTTCTTCCATTGGGAAAAAGATACAAAAGTCCGAGGACATGTACCAACCAAATCAAGAACAGCTCCTTCCCTGCTGCCATCAGACTTTTGAATGGGCCTACTTCGTATCAAGTTGATCTTTTTCTACACCCTAGCTGTGACTGTAACACTACATTCTGCACTCTCTCTTTTCCTTCTCTGTGTATGGTATGTTTTGTATAGCGCGCAAGAAACAATACTTTTCACATGTGACAATAATAAATCAAGCCAAATCAAACACAAGAGTGCAATCCATTGAATGGGAAAAGTGAGAGTTCCTATGTAACAGAGGCCAGATTGGAGAGATTATGAGACTGCAGGTGGTGTCATATTTGTGCAAGGAGTGACAAAAGTCCTTGTATTTTTGAGACACCTATCTTTATCGTGTTGACTATTTAAAGTGAAATTCACTTTTTTGAGTAAAGTCTGTTAATGCATGCTAAATTTTGTTTGTTTTGGCTTTTGACTGTTACAGTAAAACTTTTAGAAACTGAAATCTTGTTCAACAATTCCTTTCATCAACGGTAGTTTTGTCTTTTCAGGCTATTGGTCTGTATAGGGATCATAACACCTTTTATGGGTCAAAGACTACCTGAGGTCCAGGCATGGACTGTAAGTGAAGAACCAGATTATATAAAGAGCAAAATGTATACAGAGTACTGTGGATGTGAGTCCATCAGTAAAATGATGAATTGATTAATTCATTCCAAACATAAATGGATAAATATCTGATTAGTAATGGGCTAACAGTGATCCACAGTAACCTATCGATGAAATAAAGTTGCTCTCTCTTTAACACACTGTATTTTATGGCTTCGCTCGTCCCAAAACCGTAAAATCCTGCCTGAGATCAACGGACCTTTCCACGTTCCACTTCTCACCCGCTCCGAATGCCATGGTGGGCAGGGTGGTAAAATTCCAGCCATATCTTTATTTACCACCTTACTTCTAATTCCTTGGCCCACTGTAACTTTTCTTTCAATGTTCCATTCTCCTTAGGAAAAATACTGCTCCTATATTTAATATAAGTGCAAGCAAGTTTGGCAACTCGTGGGGAGCTGTCGGTAAACATTCACTTTACCAATACAGCCAAGAGTACAGGAGCCAAAATCGTCTGCATCATTTTTTCATTAGTAAAGCGCATGGTAAATATTTGAATAAAATTTCCAAGTAGTTTCCGCAAATCTCAAATTATACATTTAATGTATGGCAAATGAATTAAAACAATTTGATCAAACACCCCACAGTATTCGAAAATTGAACGATTGTTAACCCATGACATAGAACAAAGTGTTCATTCTCAGTCTCTTTTTGATTTGTGGCTAAATCTTGCTTCTCAGAAGACAGATCAACCTAATCGCCAGAGAGTTATCACCATAGTGAATGACCGTAGAATGTTGTAATGTAAAAAGAAAGCAATTCCATTGTCCCAGTGGACATCCAGCCTTAGGCCTCTTTGAGCACGGTGCCATCAACGCTATCAATGTTAACTGGGGTGATACAGTGACTGTCTTAATCATGACTAAACACTTACTAAAACTAAGTTTCACTGCCCTATTAATGACAGACTAAAGCACTCAAAATCACCTCATTAACTTCCCAGTAACAGTATAATTCTCTTCTAAAATAACCTTGTTATCAAGACTGGCCGGTCTTGCAACTTTAAAATAAGGTGTTATGCAGTTATTTTGAGAACATATCACAGAATCAGAGAATGGTTATAACACAGAAGGAGGCCATCTGACCCATTGTGCCGGTGCTGATTCTCTGCAACAGCAATTCAGCTATTGCTATTCACTCCCCCGGCCTTTCCCAGTAGCCCTCCAAATCTTTTCTCTGCAGATAATGATCCAATTCTCTTTTGAAAGTGTTCACAATTGAATCTGCCTCTACCACTCCCTCAGGCAGCGCATTCTAGGTCTTAACCACTCACTGCGTTAAAAAAAATGTTTCCCCACTTGTCATTGTTGTGTCTTTTGCCAATGACTTTAAATTGGTGCGCTCTGGTTCACTCTGCCCAGACACACCATGATTTTGAAGACCTCTGCCAGACCTCTCCCCTCTCAATCTTTTCTTCTCCAAGAAGAACAGTCCTGGCTTCTCCAATCTATCCATGTCGTTGAAGTTCCTCAACCCTGGTACAATTCTTGTGAATCTGTTCTGCGCCATCTCTAATGCTTTCACATCTTTCCTGAACTGTGATAACCAAAACTGGACTCAATATTCCGAGGCTGACCAATTTTGCTTTTTATACTGATTTATCAAAACATCCTTTTTCTTGTACTCTTTGCCCTCATTTATAAAGCCCAGGATTGACTGGATATACCAGTTTCTGTAGGCCACGAAACATTAAGTCTTCCTTGAGCACATGACAAAATAGAGAATTAATCCAATGAATACAGCAGGCAAAACCAACAAAATCAGCAGTATCCGTGATCGACTGGATCGGAGACTATAGGAGGCCATGATCTGACTGACGCCATTTTCATGGCAGCAACAGTCATAGGTACCAATTGCATTCCCTGCTACTAATAGTCCTGTGCTGTGGTAATCAACGGTTATGTTCTTGTAAGGAGTGATCCACTCACAGTGGGCCAATGAAGATGAGGACTTGCAGTTGAGCAGCACATCTGAATGACCATCGACAACCAGAATAATTTTTTCTGCGGCTTCTAAAATACAAGAAAATATTATGGCAAAATACTTCAGGATAAAAAAAAAAGTTTTAAACTGGTGAGCACAAGGTTAATTTTAAATTTATCCGAATTAACTTTGTCTCCAAAATCTGTTCCTTGCAGCTGTCCCGAAAGCTAACTGAATTTAAATACACCTTTGGTTTCGGTGAAGAGCTAGTCAGTAGAACAGCAAAGGGCTACAGAAGAGCCAGAAATAGTTTTACCAGTCTCAGAGCAATTACTTAATAAACACATTCGGAAATGAATCAATTTGGCTTTGAGCTAAAAATAATTTAAATGGGTGAAAATTGCATCACTCAACGGTAGGATTGAAAAAGTAGGGTTGAAAGATTAGGCTCAAAAGAATCAACTACCCATTTTTTTTCCCCCTGTTCAAATTCCCCTCAATTTGAATCAATCACACATGAAATTTGGTTTGCCACTCAAACTGAGATTTGCTTGGAGAGTTTTATTCTCTTTCTTTTAGGTTCATTGGAACTGGCATCATTGGCTGGGATTTTTCAGATATTGCAGCGGTCTCACTGCTGGGCCCAATTAAGTGGCCACCCTCCAAAGGTTGCCGGCCCAATCAGAGGACCAGCAGCTTGGCATCCTCAATAGCACCAGTGCTGGGGCTGCACCTGGAGGGCTGTGCACCTTCACAACCAGGTAAGTGGGGTCTGGGGACTCCAAGGTCAATCACACAGGCCCTGGAGAGCTAGGGTGTGATCAGTGAGGCAGGAGGTGTTGATGTCACACAGGCGGCCATTGCCATTGAGTGGATGAATGAGTCAAAGAGTGCTCCATAAGGAGAGCTTCTTGGAACCCACTGGGAGGCATAGGCCAGTATAGGTGGGGAGAGGGCCTTAAGCAGCCACACAAGTAACTTGATTTGGCTACGTTTAGGAGAGGTGTTGTGAGCCATCTACCACCTTTCCCATTGCTGGTACGACAGCAAGGGCAAGCCACCCGATGCTTTCCTACCATTTTGCCAGCCTCCAAGCCCATCTCTAAAGGCCTGTAAAAATTTCAGCCAATATGAAACTGTGCTCGAGATCTCGGACAGGACAGTGTGAGCTTACTACCCAATCCAGTTTCCCCAAGAAGAGCAAGATTATCTCATTTTATTGAGTTAATTGAAACCCACCTTGCAGAAAGGGAAAAACAGTGTTTAGCTTTGCTGCACCACGCCCCCCCCCCCCCCACCCCCGTGAGAGCATAATTTCCTCCACCAGTCTGAGTTGCACAAAGAGGTAACTTGTTTCCCATAACTCTTCATCACCTTCCTACTCATTTTAGCATCTGACCCTATTCCTTTACAAAAGAATAACTATTCCATATCTGTCACCAGTCTTGCTCAATGCCCCACTGTCAAAGGAAACATAATGGACAAATGGGCACTGCTAGTTTTTCTTCCTTTCCATGGAAATAAAATTCTCTGTTGTCATGTGAATCCATTAGTTGTGTAAGCACTGCTAGGTGTACTTGCACATTGAGTGTACATGAGTTTGGACTGCAAAGTCAGCTATTCTATTTAAGATTGTTTACTCAGTTGTTTGATGTTCCAGAGCTTTGCTCTAAATCACTGACTAACAGGCTTGGTAACATCCACAAAACCCAACCGATAGTCCAGTTCATTACCTGCGTGTGGCGGGCACAATGCTGCAGCATTGCCTTTCTTTACATCTTGTAGGAAGTCACTGCAAAACAAAAGAAACATCCAGAATCAATCTAATAGAATAGAGTCCAACATCACCTTCATTTGGCCACCTCTCTTTAGAAGCCTATGATCACAATCCATCTAATACACTGCCCATTGCCTTTAACAGAGTGGTAAAGATAGAACATTAAAACCTGCAGGAGCACTGGATGACACTGTGGATTAGTCATTGTGCTCCAACCTCAGGCCTTCACTTCAAATACAACACACAATGACAGCACAAAAGCCTTGACTGTAAAGATCCAAAATCATCTGCAATTCATTGATACTAACTTTAAAGTAAGTATCCTTAAATCAGAGGCTAAAAGGAACAGTGGTGTGAGAGTGGGAGTTAAAAATAGATGCAAGAGCAGGCACTTAAAGGTGGATTCTAAGGCACATTGGCTCAGGCTAATTTTAATTAGTGATTCTAATTTAAGCTACAACTATTGCTGGAATCTCCTTTTGAATTTAACCACCGATTATTCAAGTCAAAAAGTGTTGGTTGAGTAGAGGAACTGGGACCAACACAGCCCTCAGTTGGAAGTCAGCAGTGAGACTGTTAAGATACAACAGCAGTTGAACTACACTTGGACAAGAGCTCTGTTGAACAAGGGAGGGTAGTGTTTCCATTAACCTCTGCTGGAAAGCGCACAAGGGTGGATGGCAAGTGAGGGCAGGATTAGGCTTTGTTGCAGGAACTCTATGGTCCAGTAACTTGCAGAAACTCAAGCTTGGGTTCTCTGGTTCAGTTGTCCTGGCAAAAGCGAAGCAGGTGGTAAGTCCCGACTAGCCTACAAGATATTTCCTGACTCACACCTACATGTAGAAAGATACATCTGACATTGTCAGGATTGATCCCGAGAAAAGATCAGGATGAGGCAACAGGGCAAAGGCAAAGATCCAGCAGAGCACATCCTGAGCAGAATTCCCGATCCAGCTGCTCTCGATCTGCCATGACATTGGTCACATGGGGCCATTAAACTGAGGCCAAGTCATAGACAATGGTGCAATTACTAAAGGCTCAGGAAACAGTTGTGTCTGCACAAGCAAATAGCAACACTAATCCCGCATCTCCATCTAAATCAGAGTGCAAAGTAATCTCCAGTTGGCAATCGACAACATAAAAACAAGCTGTAACATTGTTCACTTTAGCAATCTCTTTAAAACCTAGTCCAAGTGCAATCCTGGCTGTT
The DNA here is from genome assembly GCF_964213995.1 of Mustelus asterias. Taxonomy (NCBI): domain Eukaryota; kingdom Metazoa; phylum Chordata; class Chondrichthyes; order Carcharhiniformes; family Triakidae; genus Mustelus; species Mustelus asterias. Next base: position 62,924,746 of record NC_135816.1, read on the forward strand.
GTAGAAAAAAACTCCAGCAGTAAATACAAAGCACAGAATTATTATTTATTTGAACCAAACTATAAATGGGTGTTGGAAGCAGTGA